>NC_142937.1:59151593-59156593 GCF_046866305.1 Octopus bimaculoides | reverse complement strand
ATTCTGTGGGGGTATCCTTGAGACTAATTAAAGATTATCGTCATCATCATCATCATCGTCATTATCATCATCATAACAACTTCATCATCATTATCATTATCATCATCGTGATTATCATTGTCATTATCATCTCCGTAGATGCATGTTTTTATTGGTAGTCTTTATTTTTTGCCTTTATATCTATTTTTTTAATTTTATATCTATTTTTTTTTGTTTGCTTCTTTGTAAATATTTTGCTCTTTTGTTGATTTCCATTTAACTTGTCTATTTTGTTATCACCATTGTCATTGCCCTTTTCCCACTCTCTTATTTCACCTCCAACACATACCTCTCTTCCTCCATTTTCCCCTTCTTTCATCCCTTCTCCACACACACACACGCACACTCATATTACACACCACACACACTTGTCCACCACATCCTCCTTCCATATAATTTTTTTCTTTGGCGCCATTTTTCTCTGTTCTTTTACAGTTAATAGCTCTAACATGACATAGACATCTTTCTTTCCCTCTCCCTTTCCATCCTCTACACAAACTCACTCCTTTCTTTTCTCTCAATTCCACTGAATACCCTCCTCTCTCTCTCTCTCTCTCTCTCTCTCTCTCTCTCTCTCTCTCTCTTCATCACTTACTCTCCTTTTCTCTCTATCTTGTTTTTTCATTTACTCTCTCTACTTCTTTCCCGCTTTTTCCCACACTTTCACTTTCACACGATACACTATTCGTTTTCTTATCTCCCTTCCACACACACACAGACTCTCTCTCTCTCTCTCTCTCTCTCTCTCTCTCTCTCTCTCTCTCTCTCTCTTCCTGCTATTTACTCACTCTCATTATTTTTCACTTACTCTCCCACTTGTTTTTTTTTCTCTCCTTCTTTTACGCTCCTGTCTTTCCTCTCTCCCTCACTGTTTTTTTTTCTTTCTTTCTCTTCTGACTCTCCGTTTTTTTTTTATTACTATTTTTTACTCTTTTGGCATTATCAACTGTAATTACATCTAGCATGACGACCCTTAAATTCACCGAAAAGGGGCCCCGGTGTCAGTCTTGATAACATAACAATTATGTTTGATAGTGTTTTAATGGCTCCGGAATATATATTTTTCCGTTAGTTTTTTTTCCCCCTTGTTGTTGTAGCAGAAGTGGTGGAGTCGAAGGATATCAAAAGAAATCAATATCAAGCGTTGATAGTGGTGGTGGTGGTGGAAGTGGTAGGTACTGGAGGTGGTGGATGTTGGAGGTGGTAGCACGCTTTGTAGTGGAGACGGTGTTTGTTGGTGTTGGTGGTGGTGTGGAGATATTTTGTATGCTTTTTATCCTTTTTTACCTTATGTTTTTGCCTCTTAAGTGTGTCTATGTATATATACATTGATATGTATGGATGTATGCATACATTATATATATGCTTCTCTGTGTATATATGTGTGAATGAATATGTGGGTGTCAAAGATTTGCCAGATTTCCGCTTCCTTCTGTTCTTGAGCGCGTTGCGCACTATATGCGAAACATGTAAGCGCTAATAAACGCACAGATGCATATATATATATATGTGTGTGTGTGTGTGTGTGTGTGTGTGTGTGTGTGTCTGTGTATATACATATATATATGTATATATATATATATGTATGTATATATATGAATATGTATGTGCGTGTGTGTGTATTGGAATGATTACTATGAAATATATATATATATATATATATATATATATATATATATATATATATATATATATATATATATATATATATACGTACGGACTCATAGGTATACACACATGCACACGCATACACACATTTATGAATATGTATGTGTTTGTGCGTATTTGTGTATGTTTATGTGCATACCAGTTGATATTTCTATGCATGTATATGTTTACGTGCGCTTGATTCTGTTAGCGTGTGTTTGTGAGTGTGCGCGCATACACATGTCTCTATGTTTGTGTGTGTGTGTGTGTGTGTGTGGATTGCTTGTTGGAAGCAATAAGATATAATCACAAGAATCCTTACTTGCACCCTTTGTGTTCACAAAAAAGAAAGTTTAATCAAATTAGGTCGGACACTTGAAGCATAACTGACGAGAGAACTTGGATACTATCTCTAGTCGGACTGCCTTCAACACATTCCTCCACACCCAGTCGATTATATGAGTTTTGTGCTCCTTCGCCTGATGTCCTATTTGACATATCGGTTCTCACGATAAACGAAATTTAGATATTTGTAATGATTGTGAAATCAAAAAGCAACCTTGGTAATAATGACATTTTCTACACAATCTACAAATATGGTCCTGTTGTGACAATAAGTATTTGCAACAGTGTTGAAGCGAGGAGTCGCACTACGAGACTAATGTATGAAAGCCAGACTGCAGGTGTCTTAGAAGTGGCTGGCATCACCAACTGAGCAGTTTCATCCAATATCTCACCCTATTGAGGAATGTAAAATGTTGAAAGAAAACTGGTAAAAAACAAAAAATCCCGGCTTTTAGCACTGAATTATATGATAGACATATCAGTTCATAGAGCTGGTGTCCCATGCTTTCCAGGTTCACTTGAGCTTGCTCAAACGATTTAGAGGACCATCCAACGTGCTGAGAAGGAAATACGTTCAGGTTGTCTAGCATCACGTGACGTATGTATATGCATGATCTTTTTCACTAACTCCTACACATTTGTTATTTTATTATTATTATTTATATTTTTCGGCATTTCGAGATGAGGGATGGAAATGTTAATGTTAAATTCTAGATAACAGCCATACAATAGTAGTCATGTGATCATGGAATTCGTGACCGAGTAACAAGCACTGAAGATGAGCAACATGACGTGTTGCAGTATCCTTACACATCTCTTCGTAGTAGGTATGAAGATGGCCAAAAGCAATTCAAGAACCTATTTAAAGAAAATCAAGATTGGAAGATACTTAGTACTGCTGCCGATACCTGCTTTTAAGGTTGGCGATATCGTTATATTGGAAACATGGATAAACGAAAAGAATTTCTTAACACGTTGCATGAATTGGTATAACGTTAACTGATTACCAAACCCACCAGAAATCACATTCCGTCCATAATATAGAATCTGGTTATACAATTATTCTTTGAAAGCAGAAGGGAGCAAGCCTTCAAGAGTCTTGGCTGCGCCTAAACATTACCTAAAAGATGTCCAGATAATATTAACAGAAATCCGTCGATTATAGTATCTGAAGAGAATCTAACAACGCTAGAAGTCGGTGAAATGATGTAAAGTGACAGTGTATGTCAAAGATCCAAAGATCAAAATTATACTATATAATAGTAATATCACTGTGTTTTGATTGATTTAACTAACCCGTTACTTTTGTCTAAAAATAGAAATTTTAACCGTCAGTAAAAGAAACAATCAGTTTGTTATAAATATTTTGAATATATAGACGAAGAAAACAAGAACTGTAAGCGCCTTCTGATATCAAAAGACAACTCTTCATTTCTGTTTCTCACAATTAAATTATTTCGAATACTACAGGTGATCGAATTCCATGAAGGCTTCTGTGATTAAATACTTTTTGTCTTTTCTAGTTTTGCTCTGCTTATTTGAATATTCAGTATTAAGATAGTTGCTACATGACTTTCTAATATTTGTCTCCTGATGAGGGTCTGAGGAAAAAAGAAGAATAGAAATAGCAAGAGCCACACAAAAGGAAGAATAATAGTGAAAAGAACCCACGTGTGCGCGTGTATGTATATCTGTGTATTCGAGCTTTTATTTTTGTTGAACGAATGGGAAGGAGAAAGAGAGGTATTGAGAGAAAAATGGGGATAGAAAGAGAGTCTGAGCCATAAGATTGAATTAAGACAATATATTAGAGCGAAGAAGGGGAAAAAAGTATTGAAATGCATCACTAATATAATATATAGATATTCTTTTATTCTTTTATTTGACAGCGGCCGTACTGGAGCACTGCCTTTAGTCAAACAAATAAGACCCCAGGTCTTATTCTTTGTAAGCCTAGTACTTATTCTATCGACTCTTCTGGCGAACCACTACGTTACAGGGACGTCAGCACACCAACATCGGTTGTCAAGCGATGGTGGTGGGAGAACAAACACACGAAAAAAATGTGTATGTATATATATATGTATATATATATATATATATATATATATATATATATATATATATATATATATATATATATATATATATATATAAGGGCATTACTATACATTATGCCTCGCGCGTAGAGGGACTCAAAGGTCAAAACTACCATAATAAACACATTTTTACCGAACTTGAGGAAATGCAACTCTCCAAGCTAGCCTCTTAAAAACAAACTAAATTATAGATCGACGATTTCGCAGTTATTACAGCAATATGTAAGTTCTGCGCTTCAGTAGAGTATAGTCAAGACATAAAAATAAACAAAAATTTCAATATACCAAACGAACACCTCATGTATCCAGCATAGTACATAGAAGATTGTTTATCCCTATATATCTATGTAACAGGCGGGCTTTTCGAATTGCATCTCGGTACATGTGTTTTTATTTTCAGAATAAAATTCAGCACTGAATATATTCTCTAAGCGTGAGGCATTAATGTATAGTAATGCCCTTATATAATTAAATATATTTTGGGGGAATAAATGATTTTTCCCTTATGAGGTTTTTTCAAGCTGACTTCTTGATAAATTCTTATGAAAGATTTTATCCTAATATTGAATTAATTAAATATATAACTAGAATATATTCATTGCTGAATTTTATTGGGTGATTTCAACGCCATCTTAGATGCATAATTGGATTGTGTGGGGAAAGTGGGTTGCAGAAGCCTCGCAAGCCTGCTCAGACACTTCCAACTGTCTGACAGGTACCGACTGGATTTCTCGAATGTGACAATGTGGACATGGGCAAACCGCATCGAAACATCCAGATCGTATCTAGATAAAGTATTTTGCAGGTCTTTTCAGCAGCATTTTGCCGAATTGTTCGGGACGAACGATCAGCCAGGTCACAGGATGGATT
>NC_142937.1:59129093-59141593 GCF_046866305.1 Octopus bimaculoides | reverse complement strand
TTCGCCTAAAATACCAGGTGGTGCCCCAGCATGGTCGCAATCGAATAACTAAAACAAGTAAAAGATAAAAGATACCACACACACACATATCTTAATAATAATAATAATAATCCATGGATATAATTTATATTTTAATCCATGGCTAGAATTTATATTTTAATCCATGAATAGAATTTATATTTTAATAAAAGGTAAGGGATAAAGATCCCTTTTTGGTCATAAATGACCATGGTATTGCATCTAGAAAATTCCCCTCCAAGGAGAAGTCCAAGCATGGAAAGCCAGCAATCGCCCATGTATACCAGCCACCCTACTCCACGCCATCGATATTACCCAAGGGAAAGGCAAAGGCCGATAGAGCTTGGAGCCAGTGACGCCGCAACTCATTTCTACAGCTGAGTGAACTAGAGCAACGTGAAATAAAGTATCTTGTTCGAGAACAGAGCAGACGGATCAATGCGGGATTCAAACTCACTATTTCGTGATAGTGAGCCCGACAACTCTTACCACTGAGCTATGCGCTATATTTATCCTACATTAATCGGCACAGCTCGGTACAACTCCATAAAACTGCTAATGGAAGCTGGTATCATTAGGCTGTATCCGGCATAATAAAATCGGAGCTTTTATGTCCCTACTCAAAAGCGTTTCACGTAAGCGATCTTCTAGGATATAATACCATAAAGTTGTGGTTCTAAAGGTGGGTCCACATGGCCCTTGGGCGTCCATGAAAGATGTTAAAATTTATGTGCAATAAATTGGCTACACTTCTACAATACACAAAATATTTTAACAATTCAAATTTTTATACAATTCCTAATGATATTTAATTATAAAAATGTAATAGAATTTTTTAAACATCATATCGCTATGAGGGTCCATCCGAGTATAACAGGAATCAAAAGGGTCAATAAAGAAAAAAAGGTTGAAAATAAATATCATAAAATATCTTATTTGACACGCTCTCTAAAAATTCTTCTAATTCACTGCCCTAGATTAGCACCGAAAGAACAGCTTACCTTGGCCAAATTTGAACTGAGAGCACGTAGAGCTGGGAAAATCTTCTAAAGACTCTGTCAACACTTCTTCTGGTTTGAACATTTTAACACTTAAAATTTAATTTAGAAATTAAAGTTTCTTTAAAAATTCTTGAATATATTTCTTTCTAATTTTGGCACAAAGTCAGCATTTTTTTTTTTTAATGGTGAAAGTAAATTACGTCATCCCAAGTAGTCAATTAGTAATTACTTAATCGGTTTCAAAGGACAAAATGCAAAGTAGATCTCGATGGAATGTGAACTCAGAAGACAGAGACACGGAAGAATTACTCTAAACATTTTTCTCCGCCTTGTTAATGGTTCTGCCACTCACTACCTTTGTCCTACGCGCTAACGATTCAGTCAGCTCAATGCCCTTCAGCAGTTCCATATTTAGATAAAACTTTACATATTTTAAGAGAGAACATTCGTGTACACGCCGAAATGGTAACATTCGAAGAACGAGTAAATAAACTATGGTATGTGTTGGCAAGATGTAGATCAAAGGAGAGAACACTTCGAACTTCTTTAATTTTTCAAAATTGAGAAAAAAGATAAAGAGAAACTCAGTGGTGTTATCACTTCCATTATAATAATTTCGTTGGCTTACACCCAAAGCTGCAGAATACGCGCAGACACACTGGCATGGTACACATATACACACACTAACGCTCACTTTCTCTCTCTATCTCTCTCTATCTCTTTATCCCTCCTCTCCCTGTCTTTCCTTCTTCAATCTCGGATGAAGGGGGAAAAGCCGTGAGGTTCGATTTGTGACACCTTATACAAACTGGACACAATATTCTCATTGGTACTTAGCATAGTTTTACTCGGATCGAGCAGCTCTATCACCAAAGTCATTTGGGCTAGGCCTATCTCGTCTTTTTAGAAGTATACAGAAAGGACTACACTACATAAAATTTCATTTCCATATTTAAGGCGGTTGAGTGTGGGTCAAAGGAAACTTGGCTGCTATTCCTAGCAGATCTATTGACCACGGGAATGCTACCCGTTGACTCTATATTTAACAAATAATGAAGACACATCTATACCATTTTTGAGAAACGAAAGCTTCCGCGCAACTGTTTACTCAAAGAAATTAAATTTAAAATAAATATTGTCAGTAATTTAATTTTAGGATGAATGATTGATTAGTTTCACTTTATACAAATATTTTAGGAGGAATACAAATAGAAATTTCTCTCTTTTATAGCATTTCTCAAGGATATTATCAAGGTAAATAAAATGAATATATAATAAATGAGAACGAATCTGGATCGATGTTTTGCGCCACCCAAACATGACATCTCGCTTTATGACAGTCACCAGAACTTTTAAGAGCAGCTTGATTTAATTTCAATTTTAGTCAGCGTAATTAATTCATATGATTAATGAAGATCGTACAGTATATATATTTTATTTTGAAATATGGATAATCTTATACTATTAATATAACGAAATAGATGTGGCTGTATATGTAATCATCGATCTTCGTCTGCGGCAAGTGACTTAGTGTTTGGTAAGAAGTAGTTTGAACGAGTAATCTATTATAACAGTCTCTATTATTACCATTGCACACACAAACACACACACACACACACACACACACACACACACACATATATATATATATATATATATATATACACACAATATACATATTCACACATACATATGTATATATACACCTCTCTCTCTGTATATACACATATATATATACATATATATATACGTATATATGCGTATATAAATACATATGCACATATATATATACTTACATATATATACATATATATACATATATATACATATATACATACATATATTTATATATACATATATACAAATATGTGTATAAATATGTAAGCACACACATGAATATATAGTGGCATACACGCGCACGTATGTGTGTGTGTGTGTGTCATTGGTACAGCAAATCTTCTGAAATGTTAGACATTCCGAACGATATAATGTCATATTACAGAAAAGCAAAATGACATGTAAAATACCAAATTTTGAAAAATGACCTGAAAGAAAGTTTGAAAGAGATTACAGAAAATTTGGTTTCTCAGAAAGTTTTTCTATAATTTCATATTGTACATAGTGTACAATAATGCCTGCTTTAAGGCGGTCGATTGACAATATATTTCATTTCGTATTTACACGAAAATTGTTCTACGAACTCATTGTCAATGATTGATATTGCAATACTGTCAGTGAAATTATAAGATCTGTGTTTTGTTCTTCTTGCGTTCAGCGTCGTGAAAAATAATTCTTCAGCTATTTTCAGATAGTATCTCTGTTTATTCGAGAAATACTAATGAATGGTTAAGGTCTCCTCTACTGCCGAAGGAATTTTGAAGGTTACCGTAGACCCTTGGGTAAATTGAAATCTTAATCATTATAATTTCTGAACACGTTTACGCTACTTTTAAAAGAGTATTGAACCACAGAAATGTTCAATAGTATTTTTAAAATGATGGTATTTTCCCTTCTGACTGACCGATTTACTTGAAGTAGGATTCCGCACAAATGCCAAGCACCATTAATTTATAGTTAAAGTTTCTTGGTATGACCATGCAATAATTGTAACTTAGTATGCGCCCGGAGTAACATATCTCTTATGTTTCATGTATTTCAGATCAAAAAGAAGTCGAGCAAAAATATCTGCAGTTTACATCAAAATTAATATTCTGCTTCACGTGATAGCGACATATTTTACGTCGTTTTTTATTTTCTTTTCAAGCCAAGAAATTAGTTGAATGGCGCGAGAAAAAGTAATATTTCTTTACCTTCATCGAACATTAACGGCAATATCAATATTTTTTAATAATCGGGAATTACCATTTTGGCAGAGTTAGTAGCCAAAAAGATGTTTAAATTTGGCTCAAGGTATAGTGTATAGAAATACATTTAGAAATGCAGATTATTGATAAATAAAGATAAAACTTTTTTTATGAAGCTCATTTTAGATCACAAAGATGGCTTCTTTTCAATCTTGAACATAAATCAAATACTGAAATAAAAAGGAATATAACAAAACTAGAAAACAAAATGACATGAAAGTTTAACGTTATTCTATAAATATTAATAACTTGTTTAAGAACAATTCTCTAAGTTCATAGAGGAAAGAAATAATTGTGTAAGAAATTCATATATTTTTCAACGGTATTAGTGGTTTAAGTAAATTTATTGTTTTCAGTTGGTCGGAGATCGAAACCACTCCACACTAATGATGTTACACACTAACTATATCGCACTGTAATAATCCTTTCAAATGTAGCACAAGGCTAGCAATTTTGAAGGGAGGGTGAAGTTGATTACATCAACCCACTACTTGACTGGTGCTTATTTTATTGGCCTAGAAAGGAAGGAAAGAAAAGCCGACCTCATTGGTATTTGAACTCAGAAAGTAAAGAACTGGAAGAAATGCTTCAAATTATTTTGTCAGGCGCGCTAACGATTCTACTAGCTCATCGCATTCGCACTGTAATAATAACGGTACTTGGTTAGGTATGTGTGAGTCTTTAAAATATTCAAGATTATTTAAGAAATTCACTAAGATATCAACAATTCCTTTCTTAACGCACTTTGACAACAGATGTGGTTGCTGAGACCTAGCTTTTCTTAAAAATTTAGCCACTAATTAGCTCAAACTGTTTGATCAACTACACTTTCATAACGTTGTAAAATTGATGTTCCTGCTGCTTTCCACAGATAACCTATGTAGTAGTACACGACTGAGCTATATGACATTATCTTGGGAGCAATATTGTTGCGGCTATAAGAGACAGAGCAGCGGCTTCTCTCTAAATCCACCCAGTTGCTGTTGTTGGGTAGCAAACTTCATCGGTCATCAGGTTTAATACCATCAGCCCTATTACATGCATTCGACCCGGTCTCCGGTTAAGAATAATTTATCTTGCATACTACAATCAATCACAGAGACACTGGGAAAGGATCAAGGACGACGACCATTCTTCTCCAAGACTATGGGGTTAAAAATATACTGAAAAACTAAAATTACTATGATTAACAGTCAAGGACATAAAAGAAGAATCTACTCAAAAAAAGATTATTATCAGGTCATTAAGAATAAAATGTCCGGTTTTCTTATGCACCAAGTTTGACAATTGTTAACTCTAATGTTTTATCCTGACAGTTCTTTGTTTACAACATTGAAGCGTTACATCATCGCTTTTAGAAATGAAATTCACGATGTCTGATTATATTGTGAGTTTTTTGTTGTAAATCAATTTTTGTGAACCCATGGATAGATAAAAAATTCGTATTGTTTATGAATATGAGTTCCGTCGTGGAACCAATGCATCCCAGAGAACTCGAAGCATAAATGAGGTGTTTGGTGAAGATGTGGCAGTCGAGCACTTAAGCCAATGTAATCGATTAGCCTCTCTCCACAAATTTCAGATCTTGTGCTTTGGCAAACTTTATTAAGTGTACGTTATGGTTGTAAATAAATACACCATAAATACACCAATCCAAAATCTTAAAATTAGGCACAATGTCATACTCTACAAGGCAAACTGATACAAAGGGGCTTTATGTTTATAAATCATCAACAGAACACCTTGTGTGGGATTAATTGACTAGGATACCTGTATTAGAATGCAATAAGGAACTTCTTGGGCTATTGGCTTAAGTGTTGCAGCCTAGAGAGCGTTTCGAAAGGCGTATTTCATAACAAAAGCGACGTAATTATTCTTCAGTGTTATTTATGGTTGCAGGGCTGCGTGGGAAAAAGAAAAGTATGCAAGCAAGGAAAATAATTCTAAATTTTGAATTTCGTTAAGTGTTCGCATTCACATATACACAGATACATGCCTTTATATATATACATACACACACACACACACACACACACACACACACACACACACACATATATATATATATATATACATATATATATATATATATATATATACACGCGCAAAGGGGTGCTAGAAAGTTTCTGGATTTAAGAGTATGACAAAAAGCCTGGTTGGAGACCTAAACTTCCGAATTCTTTTACAGGGCTTACAAAGCTGAAAGGCCGCTGCAATAAATGTGAATCTGAGGGGGGAATATGTTGAATAAGATCATAATTAACTGTTTTGTATTTTCTTTTACCCAAAGCCAGGAACTTTTCAGCACCCCCTCGTTCATTCATATACACACGAACACACAGGCACGTACGCACGGAGGGGCCTACCGAAAATTATGGGGATAATATAATTATATAACAGCAAGAGAAGGATACTCTTATTTTTATAAGGGATCAGAGTCTTACTCAAAACGTCTGGTACAGAGCCTTCACGTATACAAGTGTGTGTGCATAAATATATTTATGTGTGTATGTGTGGATGCTTGTGTGTGTGCATAAATATATTTATGTGTGTATGTGTGGATGCGTGTGTGTGCATGTATGTGTATATGCGCGCACACACAAGCATACAATCATATTTACACACACATATATAAAAATAAACTCCTGAATATGTGTATGTGTTTGCGTATGTCTGTGAGTGTGCGTGTATGTCTATGTATGCACGTGATTTATATGAATCCACAAAGTAGTTTTGGTTGGTTCTTAGTTAGGGCAGCGGATTTAATCTAATCTCTCTAATCAGATTAAAGGACATTCTTGTTGAAATATATACTTTCGGACTGAGTGTTGATGCAATATCGCTAGCAACAGTTATTGCTAAAGTATCTAAGTTTGACCAATAAATATGAGAAGCTCTCCGCAGGGCAGGGAAAACTACACATGGGATTAAGTTCTAAAGCTAAAATCTCTCAAAATCTATTTTAACTACTTGAGTAATCCAATAAATATGTATACATGCATGTAAATTGAAGCGAATTTGCAAGCAAAATGATGTAAATGCATATATGTCTAATAGCTGATGTATTTATGTATGATCTTTGATAATACTAAGAATTGTTCTTCTGAAAATGGTATGCAGTTTAAAGACTTTAAATTAAACTTTCTTTTACTTATATGACTTGTAAATATGGTCTAAATATTTCAAAAATAGAGCACCAGACTAGCATTTGCTTCTTTGTAATATTTACTTAATGAACATACACCAAGCGCAGGTTTGGCTGCGTGGTAAGAAGTTTGCTTCCCAGTCTCAGTCTCATGGTTCTAGGTTCAGTCCCATTTCGTAGCATATTGGACAGGTGTCTTCTACTGCCGATCAATGTTTCGAGTGGATTTGGTATGTAGAAATTGAAAGAAGCCTGTTGCATATCTATCTATCTATCTATCTATCTATCTATCTATATATCTTTCTATCTATCTGTCTGTCTCTATGTGTGTATTATATAAGTATGTATGCATTTATGCATGCGTGTCTTTGCGCTTACATTTGACTCTTCCACTGGTTGACAATTGGTGTTGGTTTGATTACGGTCCCGTAACCTTAGCGGTTCAGCAAAAGAACAGATAGAATAAGAATCAGACTTTAAAAAAGCATAAGTACTTGTTCAACTTAACTCTTCAAGGCAATGCTCCAGGCTGGCCGAAGTGCAATATACTGAAATAAGTAAAAGATAAAAGACTGAGATAAACATCTTAGAATAAATATACTAAACTCTGTTCCATATAACAGCAAGTAATATAACAATAAGTAATAAGTCTATAGGCGCAGGAGTAGCTGTGTGGTAAGTAGCTTGCTTACCAACCACATGGTTCTGGGTTCAGTCCCACTGCGTGGCACCTTGGGCAAGTGTCTTCTACTATAGCCTCGGGCCGACCAAAGCCTTGTGAGTGGATTTGGTAGACAGAAACTAAAAGAAGCCTGTCGTATATATGTATATATATATATATATATATATATATATATATATATATATGTGTGTGTGTGTGTGTGTGTGAGTGTGTGTGTATGTTTGTGAGTCTGTGTTTGTCCCCCAACATCGCTTGACAACCGATGGTGGAGTGTTTACGTCCCCGTAACTCAGCGGTTCGGCACAAGAGACCGATAGAATAAGTACTAAGCATCCAAAGAATAAGTCCTGTGGCTGATTTGCTCGACTAAAGGCGGTGCTCCAGCATGGCCACAGTCAAATGACTGAAACAAGTAAAAGAGAGTATACCGTCTGTCAAAATTCTTTTACGGTATTCGTTACCTCTTTTAAATAGTCTAACTTTAAATCACGCACAGCTTCACCTTTCCTTGTATCTCACAGTGAAAGCGTGTGGCGTAGTGGTAAGGGTATCTGGCTTGATATCATAAGGTTGTGAACTCGATTCCCGGCAGAGCGTTATATCCTTGAGCAAGACACTTTATTTCACGTTGTTCCAGTCAACTCAGCTGGCAAATATGAGTTGTACCTGTATTTCAAAAGGCCGACCTTGTCACATTTTGTATCACGCTGAATCTCCCTGAGAACTACGTTAAGGGGTGCGCTTGTCTGTGGAGCGCTCAGCCACTTGCACGTTAATTTCGTGAGCTGGCTGTTTTGTTGATCGGATCAACTGCAACCCTCATCGTCGTAACCGACGGAGTGGCAGTTGATAATTCATTAGTAAAATACAATAAAGTACCAATCAAGTGCAGGAAAAGTAAAATTGTTATCGAATTTTCACTCTTTTAGTGCTTTGTCCGAAATGAAGAGGAACACTGCAAACATTTTGCCAAACTTCCGAAACAGGAGAAGCGAATGGATAAAAAGGCTATGACTCATAAAACATCTTCCCATGAAATACCTAGCGTGAATACTTGCAACAAGGACAATGGCCAAGTGGTGGTATAACAGTCCTCCAAAAAAATGCGTGTCTTTGTATCTATACTAGAAATCATTGTTCATTACAAATACTGAACCAGTTTTCTCTTTTACTGAAATACGGAATATGCTGGGAGATGTATTGAGTGGGACAGATACACTATAAAAACAAGGGGCGAGGTTAAAGAGATTACACGATTAAACATGAAGACAAGTGTAAAATTCATAAAGACATCGATTGAGGTACCAACATAAAATGCTGGAGCTAAATACCACAAGCTATATTTTCCAATGTGCCATCGATTATATCACTCCAGTGCCTTGTATATAAGCAAAAATGACTCATAACGTACCGTAAGTAATCTTTTAATAAGCCCACGTTGTGACCAGGCTTCATTCACTAGTTTAGAATGTCAAATATTTACAAAATTAATCTTTTGCAAAGGTGTTCCTCTGCAAAATATACAATAGATGTTACAAAAATATACAATAGATGATACAAAAATATACAATAGATGATACGATTATAAAAAAAAAAAAAATTGAGTTCGGGTACAAAATAATTATAGGCCAGATAACAAAACTATTAGTTTAAAAAAGAAAGATTTTAATACAGGTATATGTTGTTCTGTATGTGCATATTTGTTCTATAATGAAGAACTGTTATACACGCACGCACGCACGCACACGCACACACGCGCGCGCGCGCGTGCACAGTCACATGAACACACATGCACAGACGAGCATAAGTTTTTATAAATGGGCGCAGAAAGGCTCGAAAGATGTAGCAGTTATATATATTCTTTATCACATGATATTATGACAGAGGCTACACAAAGGCATAGGGATTAATGCCAAATGATTTTTAAATTGATGGTTAAAATGAAGCTAGTTCTATCTACAAAACCGTCTAAGATACCCGAGATAAATTTTTTTGATAAAAAGCTAATGACACCAACGCCTTATTGCACCTCTATCTGACCTATGCCGTGATCAACTGTATTTTGCATAAACATTCTTTGTTAACACAAAAATACCAAAATAACCAACCTTGCATACAAAAAGTATCGTGACTGAACACGACACATCTGTTTGTACATTACTTCCATGCCTGACTAAATCCTAAATAATAAAAATATTCCTATGTCAAACTAAAATAAATCTCTTCACCATACCTTTCTGTGAACTCAAACTCAGCAGACATACGTTTGCATTTCCTTTGTTTCCAACTTCTACACAACTACCTGTTCTTTCTTATTACACCACACCGAATTACCATTCACATTGCAAAACCTACCCGAAAGTAACTTACCAAAGTCTAAATAAAACCAAACAGAACAAATACAAACCAGAGTCTGAGAGGTGAACAAGTCGAAATATCGAACTCCCTATAATTGTTTCTTTTTAAAGGTTTGTATGTATGTATGTATGTATGTATGTATGTATGTATGTATGTATGTATGTATGTATGTACATGCAAATGCAGACATTCAATTTCACATTCATAACCTGCTATATTAGTGAGATTTCTAATCTCGAGGCAATGAATGTATTTTTCGACTATTTTATGCGTTTCCCATTTTTAGTGTCTGTTTAAAGACTGCATTCAAAAGCAAGCCTTCGTCTCTTAGTAACTGTACTATTATGACTGACTGACAAATATGGTATGACTGACATACCAACTTAGATGTAAGTGTGTCTGCGTCTGTGTGTGTGTGTGTGTGTGTGTATATATGTGTGTGTGCGCGCGCGCGTCCACGCGTTTGTGCGTGCGTGTGTGTATGCATTCACATTTCTTCTTGTGTTTGTTTCTGTCCGAATCGCAGGGTGAAAAATTAAGTATATCATTATTTTTAATGCTATTAACTTTGCAAACGCATGTGTGTATGTGTGTATGTGAGTGTGTGTGTGTATCTGTGTGTGTCTGTCTCTGTGTGTCTGTATCTATGTATGTATATGCGTGCATGTATGTGTGTGCATGTACTTTTTTAGGTCGATAAGATAAGTAGCAGGTGAGCACTGGGGGTCTTGATATTCGTTTAGCTTCATCCCTATAAAATTTCGGGCCTTGTATCTTTATTAGAAAGGAATATTTGAATATGCATATGTTAGTGTTTTGCAGACGTTCATACACACACATAAAACATGTACACACACACACACACACACACACACAGATACATACATACATACACACATATGCGCCTCATATAGATAATGAGGTATATGTTTGCAGTTACATATTTATGTGGCTGAGAATATATATGTTGTTACAAGTATTTACTGGAACACGTGTTTAACTGTTTTGCGTGCACTCATGTTAAGACGGCTGCTCGTTTGTTTGTTTGTTGATCTGTGTGAATAATTGTGTGGCCCTATATGCGTTCATACCGAGACCCCATATATTCATTCTTATATACGTGTATGTTTTTTCTGTTTGCTAGTGTGTACTTACTGCAATGCTATGTATATATATATATATACATGCACATTCACATATAAATGCAAGAGTTCCCACAACGCCAAGAAATGCATTCTAACATGGCGGCGAGTTTGGGGGACATTTCAGCTGAAGCTGATTACTTTTGTTTAGTTAGTTCTTAAAGGCGCATAAAAAATTGGAGTATCATAAATCGAAAGCCTGTGACATTTAGAAGTTTTATATCGTAGCCCTCGCTCTCTCCCTCCCGCTCTCTCTCCCCCCTCTCTCTCTCCCTGTGTGTATCTATCTAATTGTTTATGTAGCTGGTTATCCTCTTTTTTTCTATTCAGTCTCTCTAACCCCTTTCTCTCCCTCGAAAATACTCTCTCCCTCCTTTCTCCCTCTCTCTCTTTGTGTAATTTATTTCTTATCTTCCAACTCTCTCTTTTACACATTCTTCCCTGCCTGCTCAGAGAATAACACGCCGAAGTCATTCAAACATTTTTATTTCTTTATTTCTTTCTTTCTTTTTTTTAGTCTTTACAATCAATAGCTTTTCTCGGACTACCATTACTTTACTCATTACTACAATAACCATTATTGTCATCATCATCATCATCCGAAATTCCAGTCTATCATACTAATATGACCTACTTCCAAAGCTTCAGCCACTATGTAGCCATTCTTCCTTTCACTGAAACCAAACCCAACTTTAAACTTATCCTACAAGTACCATTTTATGTTACTCACCAAGTTAACACCAATCCATCTTGATTACAACCACCACCTTTTCTCTCTTTCATTCTCCTCGTCTCTCGTCCCTTATAACTCACGGACCACTCTTACTTTTTCTTTCATTTCCCCTCCTCCCTATCTTTTCTCGTTTACCATATGTCTTCCACTGTTTCTTTACAACTTTCCTTTCCCTATACTTTATTCACACACATAGGCATACATATACACATACAAACACACTCATATATGTTTGTATGTATATGTACACCTTCTTTACTACTTTCATTTTTATCTTAATCAAATATTCTCACTCACTCTCACACTCTCTCCTTCTCTCATTGACTACCAATTTATTTTCTACTCTTCTCTATATATCCTATGCATTATCTCCCCAACTTCATTCTGGTGTCTCGTTTTCTCACCCTTTTTCTTTTACCCTTGCATTTTTTTTCTGACTCACACACAAAATCACTCAATTTGTTACCTTATACTATTTCTTCTTCTTTCTCTTCCTATCTCCATCAAACACTTTGAATCTCTCTCTCTCTCTCTCTTTCTCCCCTTCTTTCCTTTCA
>NC_142937.1:59119093-59124093 GCF_046866305.1 Octopus bimaculoides | reverse complement strand
TAGCAACGTCTTTGCTCTTTAGTGTTATGTAATAATTAATAGGGATATACTGGATCAATTCCATCGCTTATCGATTATACCTCTTTTAAAATAAATGATTATATGAAGTTCAAAGAAGAAAATATACCAAATTACTTGTATGTGATGTTTGATTTCCCATCCAGTTATAAACCTTTACAATCGGAACGTGTGCCCTGTTTCACAACGAGGCTTACCGGTATGAACACTGTTCTTCTTGCTAAAACCTTCATCTGTTACCTTCCTCAGCCCATAGGAAACTTTATTTTAGATCTCTATTCCTTTAATGAACACGGTTGTAACAGGTTATGGTGGTATACGACACGCAGCTACGGCACCTATACACTTTAACGTGTATCAAACTAGACCATTTTTATATACCGTGTGAAATATAGAGTACAAATCAACTCATTTTTTTTTCGCTATGTTAAAAGACTTTTAACTCGGTGATGTGCAGCTGTTGTTGAAGATGCAATTACAGCAGATGCACAAAATATTTTATCTATTAAAAATACAAACTTTTAGCGTCACCCTAAATAAGATTCAATAACATTTTACCATTTACTTGTTTGGATCATTGGACAGCGACCATGCTAAGCCACCGCATTGAAGAGTTTTAGTTCAACGAATCTACCTCAGTACTTATCTACATTTTAAGCCTGGTACTTATTTTATCGGTCTCTTTTGAGAAGCTGCTAATTTACAGAGATGTAAATACACTAACACCGGTTATCAAACGGTATTGGGGGACAAACACAGAAACAAAGACGCGCGCGCGGGGGGTATATATATACGGCAGGCTTCTTTCAGTTTCTGTGTACCAAGTCCACTCACAAGGCTTTGGTCGGCTCCTGGCTATAGAAGACACTTGCCCAAGGTGCCTCGCAGTGGAACTGAACCCGAAACCATGTGGTTGGGAAACAAACTTCCTACCACACAGCCACGCCTGTACCTAATTGAAATTGGACATATATATTTTCCCACATTAATTACATTTGTTAGTGAAAGTAAGTAAATAAAAAATATTTCACTCGCGCAAAGATTGGTCTGAGTTCTGAGAGTTTAGATCTTTCATCGATGATGTATTGTCAAGGTAAAAATGTAAATTTAGAGTTAAAACTTTATTGCCCACAATAATAATCTTGTAGTATGCTGGGAAATGAAATATAGAACAAACTTGAAGCCTAATATTCTACGACATTTGTTCACTGGATTAGAATAGCAATGTTTTCCATGTATTCTGAAAGTTTTTAGTATTTTTCCAGAAATTTGTTCACCTCCTCTTCACAACCCAAACCACCACCACCATAAAAAAAAAACTTTTAAAGTTTTCATTGCAGTTACTTTTCTCGTTTAAGAATATCAGTCTCTCCTATATAACTTATTGTCATAACTTCTTTTTTTATTTTTCTACACCAGGGGTTCTCAAACGGGGTCCACATGGACCTTGGAGGTCTAGGTAAGATATATTTGGAAGAGAGGGGTCGATGGAGGCAATACAATAAATTGGAAGTCCACGGTAATTTTGCAGGGGCTATGAAAAAATTGTGCTTCAAACCAGTAAAGTTTACTGCAATGAATTGGTTATACTGTCATAGTACACAAAATATTTTAACAATTACTTTTATACAATTCCTTATATTTAATTATAGAAATACAATAGGATTTTAAAAAATCGAATGGCTTTGGGGGTCCACCCAAGGTAAATAAGAATCAAAGGGGTCCATGATTGAGAACCTCTGTTCTAGACGATGCAGTCGTCAAACTGACGGAGATGTATTCTTTATTTTGTAATTCTAGTTGATGATCAAACATGTGTAATACTTTATAAAATATAATCAAGTTATACTATAAAATATGAAGTATTATTTGAGAAAGAATACAATACGCATACTAGAGTTCGATATTAGAATATCGTATTATATTTAGAACCGACTCTATAACCTAATTATCATTCAACAGAGCTCTGCCTATTCCAGAAAAATTAAACTTATCACCAAAGGCAAGAATAGCTCAAATGTTTCGCAGTCCGATGAAGGGTATGTTAGCCAAAACTTCTAATTTACTGTGAACACTATTCTTATATGTATATATATATATATATATATATATATATATATATATATATATATATATAGGTTCAAAAAAAGGAAAAAGACAAAAAACAACGTGAGGACGTGATACAGATTGTGTTACTAGACACTCGGGAAAGGAAAGAGAGAAAGTATGACGTTTCGAGCGGAGCTCTTCGTCGGAAACAAGGAAAGTCCAAAGAAGGGAAAAACAGAGGAGACACCTTATAAAATGATACAGTGACACACATACATATTGTAGGATCCGTTGTTAGAAGGCTCCAGGATAAAAATATTACATATTATTCAAGATTCATTGACTTGTTTTGTCTGTCTTCCTTTAGCGTGCGTCGTTATCTCATACTTGGTTGTTCTAGGATTTGAAACTATCTGAGAGAAGCAAACCTAAATTTTCTATTACAGTATCTCAATTATTTTGATGGAAATTTCTAAAATTACTTTTGTGTTTTTAAATTTTAGCTTCAAACACAAAAGTTTGATTTTCAAATATAAACAATGTAAAGGACGACCCAAATTTTATATAAAATTAAATGTATATACAATAGAAAAAGTAGCAAGATTCCTACAACCAAAATATATTTTTGCCTTCTATTTTCAGCACTAACACGGCTTCAATATTTTTATATCCAAAATAGAAAAAAAATTCGTCTCTAATGGTCTTTGTTATTTTTTTTCTACGCATCGCACGGATGATGGAAATTTCTTTACGAAATGTTGAAAATTAATATTCTAATATAAGACAGACATGTAATTTGAACGTGAACCAAGTTTGTCTGTGAGTTCAAAACTAACTAACGAAGCTAACACTATTTCGCGAAGGTCGGTGCGTTGGTTGCTTTGTGAGATAGAAAACGTATAATTTGTTTGATTTTAACTCTAACTCTACCCAATTCCTCCCTCTCGTTTAGTCGAAAACCCAATTTTGAACAACTTTTATAACCGTCGTGAAACAGCGCTTGCTTCGTTAGTTTATTTCAACATTCAATCATGTCCACAAATGACATTGTTGGCTTATAAAAGTTTCAGAAGTTTCCGGTTGTGAGATGTTCAAACGAACAGTAGATTACGAACAAAATGTATACTATCAAATACAATCAAATTGTAATGCTCTTTCAAACAACTTTATAGTTACAAACGTAAATAGTAAAGATGAAAATAAACTAATTATAATACAGAACCAGGCATGATGAAAACAATAAACAAAGAACCAGTGAAATTTCAAAACAAAGTTTTTGAAATTATCAAACCTTTTGAAGCCAATTCTTTAAATGCCTCATGGTTTGGCAACCAGGTGTGCAAATGTCCCCACACAAGTCTCTTCAGCTACTCCGGGAACTTGGCTGGGTTCCCCGCGTGGATTTTTGAGTTGTTAGCGTTTTTGATTCTGATTGGAGGAATGTTGTCGTGGTTGTATACCCCAAGATACTTTTCAACTAGCAATCCTATCGTCAAAGACATTTCAGTGGTGATTATCTCGCTTGCTGTCTTTATTTTTATCACAAGTACAATGTCCAGTGTTTCTATCCATTTTTTTCAGAACAATAGTATGATTTAAAGGAGTATGACTGCCAATTCTAGAAGGTAGATGGGTTAACTAGAGAGTCATTCATTAAATCTTTTTAGTTGTAACATGACTTTTTGGCGTAGTGGATTGTTAAGATTGTTAAGATTCATGCATTTATCTTTTTTCATATTATAATCTTCATTCTCAAAATTGATAATTTAGAAAGATATTCCCCATTGTTTTAGAAACGAAAATGAAGGATGTAGCATACAAGATTAAATCATTTAAAAATTGCTAAATTTTTAAACTAAAAATCACAAATTCCTTGTAAACTATAACTTGAATTTCAACTGGAAATCAAAGCAAACGGTTTTTTGTAAACTTGTTATTTCTTGCAGTTAATACTATTCTCTTTCAAAACTATTGAAACATTTGCCAATATTTTGATCATATTCAACAATTTTGCATTACAAAATACTATTTCGATTCGATTTTGGCATGCTGCTGGAAATATACCTATTTCTACTTGGTGATTATTCTTTTAACTGTGGTTAGTCTACATGGATTAAATTTCCTCATTCCGGGTGAGTTATGAGTCTTGCTAAAATACAAAATAACTGTATAAATGGATATCGACGACAACAAACAGCATATTTTTGGATTTTGCTTACTATCAAGTCAAAATAACTTGAAAAAATCTATTATCAAAAGCATTTTAGCCATCATCACCTCCATTTTCATCATTTCCAAACTACAGCGCATATAGGATTGAACTATCTAATATCTGCTTCCTTCCTTTTTTCTTATATGACAGAATAGCGTAATAGATGGATTATTTGGCTACTATTATTAGCAAGTTAGGAAATATAGATGATCTTCACTCGTTAGCTCAATACATTTTTGTTAGTTACATTGGCCGCCGTCATCGTTGTGTTATGGAACATTTTATTGCAAACGAAACCTAAATTCTCTGAAAAACATTCCTCCAGAAGCTGTTATTCAATACACAACATTAGACAGTGATGGTTGGTAAAATGAAAGTCGTAAATAAGAAAAAGGCCTCTCTTTCAACAGATTATGAATAAATCATTAAGCATTAGGTTTCTCCGACGCTTTTCCTTAAATATTGACGACTGTCCAGACTAGTGGACAGGCAAACGAATGACCAGTCAGACTGATATCAAGGAAGGGCGAAACTAAGAAGAATGACTAAATGACGGGCAAATGAAAGATATTTGATCCCACTTGGTGACATGAGATGGGAGATGGAAACTAGAGGACAGTGGAGCAATCGAGAGGGAGAGAGAAAGGGGGAGAAGGGGAAAGAGAGAGAGAGAGAGTGTGTGGAGAGAGAAAGACGGGAGAGAGAAAGACGGGAGAGAGTA
>NC_142937.1:58999093-59111593 GCF_046866305.1 Octopus bimaculoides | reverse complement strand
TAATAGTATTCCATTGGCGATAGAGACAATACACACGTTTAGAGGAGATGCCTAGCAAAGAAAATGAATTAGTCCTCACTCGCGTAAAAAGAACGACTGTATCTCTTAATCATACAAATCTGGAATAGAAACGTTTGCTTGTGGTTTGATCACTTCCCAAAACACATGTATGAAAAATGTTTTCAAGAGGGTACCTTCAGACAAGGGCACTTCATGCCTGGCATCATCATATTATAAACCTAAATCAAGACAAGGCTGGACTAGATAAGAATGCATGGATGTTCTTGAGACGTATTATATTGCAAAGTAGTCTCTATTGGGTAGATCTAATTCAGAACAAGCATACTTAGAGTGGATGAAGAAAGACCCTACCAAATAGACCACAAAAATAGCAATAGCGGTGAGCAAGCAGAAACTTTAGCTCGCTGGGCAAAATGCTTAGTGACAATTATTTCGCCTTTACGTTGTCAGTTCAAATTCCGTGGAGGTCGACTTTGTCTTTCATTATTTCGGGGAAGATAAAATAAGTACCACTTGAATACTAGGGTCGATGCAATCAACTTACTCCTCCCTTGAAATTGCTGGCCTTGTGCCAAAATTTGAATCCAGTAAGTTAGCTAATGTTCGCAGGAACATCATAAGGAATAACATGTTGACTGACATAAACATCCAACAGATTCAAAAATATGTTCGAGCAAATAATGATACAAATAAGAATACAAATATTGCAAAATGTCCCACGATTGTAGAAGTGAAGACAGGTAAATGAATACTCAGACCGAAGTGTTCGAGCAAATAATCGCTGATTACGAACAAAAAGGGTATAAAAGTCACTTTTATGGGAGTAAAAACGACTTTTAATCAATAAAATGATACTAGAGGACTGTCATAAACAAAACAAAAGTCTTGTGTATAAGACATATATCTATATATAACATTTTTCAACAAAAGTTTTATGCACAAGGGGTTTATGAGTGTTTTAATTCACATACATTTTTAAAATTTTACAGCCACGTACACCGATATCTTTTGTTTTAGTTATTCTCATTGTGCTTTATATCTCGATATACCTCGTTAGTAACACTCCATCACTCGTTCATGGCTAGAGCTGCAGTCATTTTAAATTCCTTCTCTGTCCACGAGTTTCCCATAGGCATCAACGAAGAAAAATTCCAACAAAATATTAAACTGCACCAAAAAGCAAGACTAAGAGAATTTTCGAAAATTCCGCCCCTACCCCACACACAAAGAAAACATCCTTAATATTGTAAGATAACTTCACAGTTGATTGAAAGCATTTGCAATGTTTGCTCTCAATTTTTTTTGTCGGATGTTCGCTTTTTAATCCTCTAAGTTAGATATAAAATAGAAAACATTAAAAGAGATAATTTGCCAGAATTGCTATTCAAACTAATAAAGAGCCCTAATCGTTTGGTGACGCAACATTGCTAATACTTTCAACTCTTTCTTATGTTCTCATCGTTTGCCACAGCCTAAAAGAATGTGTCAATATTGTTTCAGCAATAACACAATATAATCACATTCCTCAAATTACAACTCAAGCAGGTTTGCTGATCTAACCAAGGTTTTATGGCTCTAACAAAAATAAGTATAACAGCCGATGGCTTTGCGTATGGCTTTCAGATGTTTTAAATGAAAGCCTTTTTTTCATATCAAAGGAGAAGAAACATATTATATATATTTTAGAGACTATATGCATTAAGAACAATATTATCCACAACGATTGCAAAACATAAAACACGTTTTATGAATCTTACACTAGATAGCATGTTTTATATAATACTGGAGCGTACAGTCAAATGTAATATTGGTATAACACAAGACAATTCATATTATGCTCAATAATACAAGCTAGAAATAATATATGCGATACTATATTACATCTGTGCAAAACATAAATGTATTGACCTATATTCAGCTGTTTATTGTTTATTATTTATATTCTATATGTAACGTCCTTTTGTTAATAATTGCAAAAGAAAAAATATATGATATAGAAGAGAAAAATAAATTATTGTGTTTTTGTCATATTTCCCGGCTGTTTGGAGATATTACACACTTAGAACCTCAACAAAGATCATGATTAAAATCCGGATTACTGTTACAATTCACACGATATTTTTCATGAGTCACAGACGAAGTGCCTCCAATCAAGAAGATTCTGATTGAACTCAGTCAGACTTTTTATAAACAAGCTATGTTGTTAATGATTGGTTAATGACTAATCTAAGAAATTGATTTGGGATGAGTTTTCTTCAGTCTTCAACGAATGATGCAATATTAGTTGTAAACGTGGGTACTGAACACATCTTACAAAATATTGATTTGAAAACAGTATATTTTAATGATTTTAACTGACCCAAGGCTTCTTTACTGATGAGCGCATACAATATAATTTGTAACTCAGTGCTCTTTCTTATTGGTTCCTAGTTTCCAATTTAAGGCATCTTTTGATGTAAAGAAAATTATTTCAAGAGCAAGTGGAGATCTTCTAAATGTCAATGTATATAGTCGTTCCAAGGCAAAAGTCAAGAGCATGACATTTTTATAGATCAGATACAAGATAGAAGTATTTCATAGAATTGTTCCCACCTACTTGATTCTACGAGCAAAAACACAATTTCAATTGCATCTCCTGTATGAAGAGAAGAGTCGCCCTTATAAGATCATATTTCTCTTGCAATGATAACATTATTCTTTCAGTTAGAATTAAATATGTTTCATAGTAAAACAACAATTCAGATTGGATATCATTGAAGAATGGATGAATCAGAAAAGGAGCCATTATTTTCATTTTGCATGAACAGGTTTCTTTGGTCCTTAATGAATTTAATGCCACAAGTAAAATATGTTATCAGTATAAGAAACTTGTGAACATAGTTTATGTATAGTCTGAAAAGTGTTCGATCAAATCTTGTTTTGTAAAATTGCGATTGTTGCTATAATATTAATTAATACTGATCTGATGTCGAAGTATTTGAATAACTAATGTTTTTATTACATTGTATCGTATCGACAACATATAAAATATCCAATTTCTGTTGTTATTTTCTTCTATTGAAGCCACACTACTTTGTTTATAATTGCTAGAAACTTTACACTCTTTGAATTATAATGTTATTCTTAAATAACCCAATAACTTAGCGAGTCTCACTGAATGTATAGTCTAGATTTTGTCCGAAACTTTGTGTTCTAGGTTTTCATTAAATATGTTCAAGCAAATCAATGGCTTTCAACCATTTTTGGTTGAATCCCTTTGATTCCTATTTTTCTCTACTGGACCCCCATAGCCATTCAATGTTTTAAAACATCCTATTGTAATTTATAATTAAATATTATTAAGAATTCTATAAAATATTATGAAAAGTTCAAATTTGTCTAAAATGTTGTTATTATAGAAGCATATAACCAATTCATAGCATATAAACTTTAACAACAAAATCTTATGTGGAACCCCGGTTGAGAACCATTAACATAAATTATTGCCCTCGACCACACTTGCACCGCTTTATATATATTAGTGTAGAGCTTATTAAATAAATAGATTTGTAAATTCTCGTGAGATACTATTACTGAGACTGGAAAATTAAGGATTACTTTTGTTGATTTATAATCATTCCTTACACCCCAAAATGTTACCTAATATTTTGTGTGACTTAAGATATTCAAAAAACCCTTGTGCATATTTTTTTTTTGTCGAAGAAGTGTTTACAATAGTTCCAGGTGTGGCTGTATAGAAAGAAGTTTGCTTCCAATCACATGATTCTGGGTTTAACCCCACTGCATGGCATCTAGGGCTTGTGTCTTCTATTATAATCCCAGACCGACCAAAGCCTTGTGAGTGGATTTAGTAGACGGAAATTGAAAGAAGCCCATCGTATGTATATATACATATGTGTGTGTATGTGCGTGTGTGTGTGTGTTTGTGTATGTGCGCATGTGTGCATAGGTGTGTGTTGTGCAGGTGTTTGTTTCTATGCTTTTGTGTTTGTGCTCAGACCCCACCATCACTTGACAACAGGTGTTGGTTAGTTTATGTCCTCGTAACTTAGCTGTTCGGCTAATTTCAATTTGTTTCACTAATCCTTTGAAGGCGATACCCCCGCATGGTCGCAGTCCAATGACTTAGA
Organism: Octopus bimaculoides; assembly: GCF_046866305.1. Classification (NCBI taxonomy): domain Eukaryota; kingdom Metazoa; phylum Mollusca; class Cephalopoda; order Octopoda; family Octopodidae; genus Octopus; species Octopus bimaculoides. Next base: position 59,107,442 of record NC_142937.1, on the reverse strand, counting down.
CTATTAAAAGAAAACATAAAAGAAAAAGTAATTTAAATCAAAATGATTCAAAATTTTTTTTTCCATAAATACTTCAACTGAAATATTACAACAGCTTTCAGATATTCAGAAAGCAAAGTTTCGATTTGTCTGGAAGTTTAAGTCGATAATATCGACCTTAATACTTAAAATTAGTCTATTTTATATAAACAGACATGATGATTCATAGTTCTGCACTTCTCTTTAGGACATTCGGCTTAATCATCGTAGGAATGTAATCATTGATTAAGATGAAATAGCATATCTTCCTGATGAGGACTCTGAAACACATCTGCGATACAAACAACAGTCGACTCTTACTCAAATTTTCCGTGATGCTGATTTGTTTTAATGGCAAATCCTACCAGAGACACAAATATCTGATCTGCTTCATTCACACTCAGAAGAACCCGTACTGCGTATCCACGATACCGTCAGCTTAGTCTCAGTAAATATATCGATATTGTTGTTGAGTATTTTGTCTCCAGACCCACGAATGCAGCCATCTTCCTTATCAATCATTCTCAAGCATCTAAACATTTCTCATCCTCACAACTCGTCCAATACACCTCCGTGTCATCGAGAGTTCTTTAATATTACATGTCTTATTTAAAATTAAATGTTGTTAACCTTCGTTCACTGGTGTTCACTGTCGTCTATTAGTGTGTACTGTTTAATATTTCTATTCACTATTGAAAGCTAAAGATTTTTGCCAGTCTTGTTGCTAATTTTGGCTGTTTTTTCGTAGTCCTTTTACCTTCCGCGTTCAAATCCCGCTAATGTTGATTTGTTTTTAATCTCTTCGGAGTTTGTATAATAAATACCTGTAATTTAGTGTTATGTTTCAGTCGACTGATCTTTTTCCGTACAAATTTATTAGCGTCTGCCAAAGTAGAACTAATTTTCTCGGAAACTGCAGCTCACTATTTTTAACATACCTGCATCAGCGTTATCTCTACATTATAGATGGCATCATAAAATTAATTTCTTGCATAATCACAATAAAACAAAGCTAGAATCACAAGGTAATACGAATATACAACTTTTATCACAACACTTCCCGTGTCCAAAATCGATAAGTTAGCTTCAGTTTATTTGAGAAAATATTTCTTTCTCGAAGTTGTTTTTTGAATCAATATTTCAATCATTATTTTGGCGAGAAGCAAAATGGACATTAGAATAGCCTGACTACATTCAACTATTTAAAATGTACATATTTGTCAAAATCATGACCCGCTGACATTATGCAACGGGAAAAAAGAATTGAGATATACGTATGACCGACATTGTGAAAATAAAAAGTTCTCGACATTTAAGAGTTCATAAATATGGTTAGAATATGAGGTTATAAATATTTAATGTAATTATTAAACCTAATGTATTCTCACAATGTCAATGTTATTAAAATATATTTATTTATATCCATTCTAACATAGACTGTATATATACTAACATAGATACTAACACAGAAATGGTTCATCGTGTGTATCGTAACGTAAATATAGTATTCATCGAAACACTTAATAAGTTGCTTTAAGGCGTGATATTCTGCTGTGAGAAAAGAAACCAAAAATAATGTTTCAAACGCTTTAAATATATGGTCATACAACAGAACTATTGTAATTTTGTGTTTCCTTTTATTTTTGTCAAACCTTGATATTTACCTTTCGTTCGTTTGACATTAATAAATTAAGTTTGTGAATTAATATTTTCCCCTATAAACGTGTTTTAAATTTGTAATTGAATCTATTTCTCATATATCCACTTCCATAGATTTTACATTCTCATAAAATATATGTAGGGCTTCGTCAAAAGAAGTATTTCGTTGCCCTGAAGGTGATATGAATGGTTCTATAGCGTTCGATTAGATACACAGCTTTAATTATATTTCATTACATAAATATTTCCAATATCAATGGATTTAACTTTTCCTTCCGAAAGTACACTGTCTTGATTTAATCGGGTATATCCTTAAAGAAAATCTACTGCGTTTCTATTTTTAAAAATACATACATTTCATTTCGCCTATAGAGTTTCATTCAGCCTTATAAAAAGATAATTACTAAAATGAATTATTTTTTTATTCAAATATTATTGAAACATCTTGAATTTGCTTTATCTTTGTTTCATTGTTAATCATTTTATCATCAACCCATCTCTCAACTTATTCAACAAGAAAAACCAATGAAAATTTTTGAATCCGCCGCATGTTGTGTTCTTTATATATTTACATCTATTCGGTAACAATATCGAAAAATTCCAATAAAGTTATACTGAAAAACACTTTAATTATAACGCTATCTTTCTTAAACATTTAATATCCGGAAGGCCTTCTAAATGAGCTTTACATCAGACAGTCTTAGATAAGACTGCATTATTCACACTTTTGTGTCACTCTTGAAGAAATAACTGAATTCAGAGTGTTGTAACCACATATACACACACACACACTTCCAAGTAATCTTTTCTGTGAGAATGAATTACAAAAGCAAATGATTTCTGATCTCAACTAGTTTTCACCAAAAGTTTAAGTTTAAAATTCCGTTTACTCAGCTGGAAATCTTGCTCTTCGACAAAGGGAATATTATGGTACCTCTCTGTGAATTTAGTGAGCTTTAGTCAAAGAGTAAAAGTTACTTTGCAATTAACTATGTTAAGCTGTTCGCAACAGCATTTCCTGGATTTCAATCTCAGAATGTTTTAATCCTCAGGGGAGATAGAAATCTTGTCCGGTGTGAATTCAATCAGAGACACTACTGAGAATCCTACACTTCTTTGGTAAATATGAAATAGCTTCAAGCAATCAGCGATCGTTTATTTTTGAACAGTTTTCTTGTACATGCAAGACGCAATATGATTTCTGAACCTCACGCAGCGAATAAGCTGAATGATAACTTTCTAAAAGGAATATTAGGAAAGAGACATGTTAAATCCATCACCAGTGATATTATATAGCGTTCCCCTTCTTTATATTTGATTTCTTCAATAAGAGAGTTTCAAGTTATTTTAATCAAATGAAATTTTTCCCGTGTTTAACCACCACCATTCAAGCAATGTCAGATTTGATTATAATAGTTGACTCTAAAACAATATTTACATAAACTTGCTTTGAAACATGAAGTGTAACAAATAATAGCTTTGCAAATAAGGCTTCAATTCCCGATTGAAGGTGTATCTGACAGTAATGTTTACAGTGGCCAAAAAGCTGCATAAACGTCTACTGCTGCCCTCTATTGTGGACTCTAAAGGAGAAATGTGCTTTGTCTAAAGTACCTACAATTTACATGCAGCTTTTCTTTGAGCTTAATATGGAATTAGTTATGAAATCAGTTTTAAAGGTTTAATAACATCTTCTTTCCATAGGACCAAATTTACAGGAGGCATGCTGTTTAGAACTCAACGTGAAAATTATTAATTCCCCTGATATTTACAAGACTCTTGACCGTGTCTGTTATAGAATGCTCTAAATAGAAAGGACTTTATTTGAACCTTAACTCTTGAACTAAAGACGTAATATTTCAGATCACTCTGTTGCAGCGGGTGATGAAAGGAATGACTGACTTCAATTATATGTGCACAAATATGAACAAACTTTCAGCAAAACTATTTTGTCTGCATCTAAATAATACTCTTGATGTTACATATAACCATCCTAATAGCACACCGTAGCTACCTCTTCAAGGTTAGGCAATGCTTCAGCATTCTGCAAACCAAATTGTAATCCTGCTCATAAGATTGGAATGGTGCTGCGGTGTAGTGTAGCCTTCTGCTTATAGACTTTGGACGGCATTGTACAAGAATACTTGTACAAGGGACGGTAAGTGCAGGCACACGCAAACACAAACACACACACACATACACACACACACACACACGCACCATAAACTGTGAGGCAATGAAGGAGCCTCTCCTGATCAATAAAACTATTAGGAATAGAAGCCAAACTTTTCTCAAAATTACAATCTGCTATTTTAAAAAGTGGATGATCACATTGGTTACGGTAGTCCTAGATGCTCTGAGAATGGGATGATAACAACTAGATCAGGGTTCACTTGGGGTTGGATAGCAATAATTAGAATAGCAAGAATTGTAATAACTCAATACCGTCAACATTGTCTATCTCATTCAAAATAAATAGCTTCAGTTGTCTTAGCAAGACACTGCAAGAGAGAATCTCTTTGATCACAAGCACCGCTCGAAATAGCAGCCATATTTACTCGAATTAGGATCATTAAACCGGAAGGACACACTGAACGGAGTTGTTCCAAATAGACAAAAACACAGTGTGATTACAGCTTGAATACTTTTAGTCATATATCTGATCAGTCAGGACTAACCTAGGATTATTGGCTCACAATGGCTGCAGAACCCCCAAGTTGTTGGCCCTATCCCCAGTTCGAATTTAGCCTTGCAATATGCACGTATCGAGTTAAAAGACCCTTCGATCGAAATATGCATTGAAGACTATTATTACTGTTGATACATCTGGAATGCTTTCATTATAGGTTTGCTTGATAAGGGTAGATAAGGATTTGAACAAAAACAACTATAAATGTAACATAGAACAAGCAAACACTGCAATATATAGGCATGGGCATGACCATGTGGTAAGAAGTTTGCTTCTGAAGCACATAGTTTGGAGTTCACTCCCACTACGTGGCACCTTGGGCAAATGTCTTCTCCTATAGCTTCAAGCCAACAAAAACCTTGTGAGTGGATTTAGTAGAGGGAAACTGAAAGTAGCCTGTCATATATATGCGTGCGCGCGCGTGCCTGCACCGCTTGGCAACTGGTATTGGAATATTTACGTCCCCGCAACTTCGCGGCTTGGCATCAGAAACTGATTGGATAATTACCAGGCTGAAAACAAAAAATGTACTGTAATGAGGTCAATTGGTTCGACTAAGAATCATTCAAGGCAGTGCCCCGGCATGGCCTCAATCTAATGACTGAAAGAAGTAAATGATAAGCAAATATACGAAAATTGTCATAGATCTCAACATGTTATCCATCATTCTTTCACAAATTCTGGGAAACATTTTATAACAAAAATCACAACAACAACAGTAAGAGCATTAGTAGCGGCAACAACAATAACGGTATTAACTATATCCGGATCAATAGCAAGCAACGATAACAAGAACATCAACAACAAAAATAAGAAGAAAAAAGGAATATGTTGATGTTGATAGTAATGATGATGATGGTGAAGCTGATGGTTACCACGACGACGACGAGGACGTTGATGATAAGGATGATGGGAAATGTAATTTTCATGTACCCTGACATGAGGTATAGCACGGAGCTAAGGTGATGTGTTTGGAAGTCTATAATTAAATCATAAATGTATGTAGCAACAACAATAACAACAACGGGCGAAAATAATCAAATTAAGTGATAAAAGAAATACTAACAAAACAGCAATCAAATGAAAATCATGCAATTCATGTGTACGCGAGTTCACACAGATGTAGAAACATATCTACTACACATACAGACATAGACGAATATACACATACACATACACACATCATGTTTTAGAAAGAGTTGCTTACGACTTGGTTATTAACATTTGCGAAATGTTTGTTTATTTACTAATTCTCTTTGATATGTATATATATATCATATGTATATATGTTTTATATATATATATATATATATATATATATATATATATATATATATATATATATATATATATATATATATATATATATATATATATATATATATATATATATACATATGTGCATATATATGTATGTGTGTATATATACGTGTATACATATATATATGTATATATATATATATATATATATATATATTATATTCTATACATACACATATAGACTTCACTTTATATATAAATAAATATATGATTATATATAAGCATAATATTTACACACACATATCTATATTATACGTATATGTATATAGTTTTACATATATAATGGAGCTATATATTTTATATACATATATGTATATATATATATATATATATATATATATATATGTATATATGCATATATATGAGTGTGTGTGTTGCATGTATGTTTGTGTTTGTGAGTGAATGTGTGTTAGTGTATGTATGTATGTGTGCATGTATGTATGTATGTATGTACGTACGTATGTATGTATGTATGTATGTATATATGTATTTATGTATGCATGTATTATGTATTTATGTATGTATGAATGTTTATGCTCATTAACAATCTTTTATTGCTACAAATTTCCTCATCCTATGAGTCCGATTCTCATGCATTATTCCTGATTCAGAGAAAATACTGAACAATATTTGTTATATCGGAAACACTCATGCCATTAGCTACCACAACGCTGACTGGAAAAGGGTCACACAAGAAACAAACGGCCTTCGATCACAAAAGCGACTTTTTGACTCCTCAAAATAACTGCAAAATGCATAAATATATATATACATATATATGTATACATATATGTAGACATACATATACATATATATATAAACATATATATATATATGTACATATACGAATATATACAGCCATTTATAAATATATATATATGCACACACATATATATATATATACACACACGTACACACTCATATATTTACATTTATATTCATGCACACAGACACACACACACACACATATATATATAAACATGTTCACATGTATATATATTATAAATGTATATATAAATATATATATATATATATATATATATATATATATATATATATATATATATATATATATATATATATCCATACACACACATACGTGTGTGTATGTGTGCGTGTGTGTGTGTTTGTGTGCGTGTGTGTGTGTGTGTGTGTGTGTGTGTGTGTGTGTGTGTGTGTGTGTGTGTGTGTGTAAGAGAAGAGTTATATTGTCGAAATGCGTTGCACAAAATATCAAGAGACTGCAGTAGAAGGTGTTGCTACACCATTTTCATGTCGGGAAAAAGGGATATAAACAAAAATATATTCTTTTATTTCTTTGCTACTTTACTGGGTTTAGTCACTGAACTGTGGTCATAATGGGTTACGATGATATCAACCTCGGTGTTCATTTTCTCGATCTCAGAGTTATGAAAGGGAAAATGGCCCATCGTAATGTTTCATACGATATCATATCATATATCCTACAGTACAACATATACATATATATACATCTACCCATCCATCCATATTTATATATATATATATATATATATATATATATATATATATATAGGGGTTCGCTCCCCTGCTCGAAATGTTATGCGTGTATATATGCGTGTGAGTGTATACACACACACACACACACACACACACACACACACACACACACACACATATATATATATATTGTTGTATTTGGGATGGTCATTGTCTTCTTTCTGTTGTTGTTTTTTTCTCAAACAAACGCACCCACTATATATTCGTTCTTCACTCGTTTATCACTGTTCGTATTCTAACTCATGTCCAATATCCGGAAATCTTACATCACACGTTTGTAATCTCCTCAGCGACACTTTCAGTCTTCGTGCGTGGACAATAGACATGAGTTAGAATAAGGACAGTAATAAACGAATGAAGAACTAATATATAGTGCGTGTGTCTATTTGGCAAAAGTATGACCATCTCGAAATAAAATATGTATTTCAACATACGACTTCCACATCAGGAATCTTGCAACACAATCTCATAAACGTGTATGTATGTATATATAAACTATAAACGTATATATATATATATATATATATATATATATATATGCATAGGGTTATATATATATATGCATGTATATAGTTAAACAAGATTCGGGTAAAAACCCTGTAGAATGCTATGCAAAGCTCATCCACGGTCATTTGTTACCTGATGTCATCATATTTGATATACATCAGAAATTCCATGTTTGGGCAGAATTAGTAACTGGGGCAAAATGTGTGATTGCTGATTATTTTATTATTCATCTGTTCGAAACCGTTATATTACAAGTATTGAATTATCAATTTGTACTGTTGCATCATCCTTGTGAAGCCGAAATATTTGAAACATAATCAGATGACAGATAATGTATTTTTGCTAACCTATGACGATACGAAGTGCATTGTGTTTGTGTTATTTGCAATTTTTGATGGTTTGCTACGAAACGATCAGCTTCACGCCTTGCCCTTGCGTAATTCATGATGGATCTCTTGTAGTGTTTGTATACTACTACTCTTGGCTCTTTTTACTGCACAAGTATGGTATCTCCGAATGCGCCAATTGTGTTATTCTCTGCCGTCAGTGCGGTAGATGCGCGCACCTCTGTGTGTGCGCGTGCGTCCGCGCCTGTGCGTGTTATATTCATGTTGCTGTTAAGCTGCGTAAGTTTAGTCGGTGTTATTTATGCTTATCGTTTTGCATTAAGTTTCTAGGTGATTGATGCTGGGTTGGAGTAAGTTGCGCAACTGCGTCTTCAGAAAAGTGGTGTTATACAAACGTAATAGGGCGGCGAGGTGGCAGAAATGTTAGCACGCCGGGCGAAACGCTTAGCAGTATTTCATCTGTCTTTATGTTCTGAGTTCAAATTCCGCCGAGGTCGACTTTGTCTTTCATCCTTTCGAGGTCGATATACTAAGTCCCAGTTCCATACTGGAGTCGATCTAGTCGACTGGACTCGCCCAAAAAATTTCGGGCCTTGTGCCTAGAGCAGACATGATTATACAAATGTAATACTTGCATTGTAAGTCGAGTGGATATCTTGGGAAACTCTTAAAAGGGCTTTTATGAAGGTTAAAAAGACTTGGTAAATGATGTATCCTCGTGGTATTCATTTCTGTAAATTACAAATTCTTTATGCATTGTTTCTTAAGCGGTACTGAGCATTTTGTATATAATCGGACGGAAGTGCATGATTATGTCAGTGAGTTTTGTGTAACTGATGGAATCCATCACGTAATTCTGGTAAGTTTAGTGGCGTAATGTAAGCTTGGCGTAATGTAAACATCTATACTAGAATTTGCAGATGAGAATGTATTTTTTAACAATGTTTAGTTTTGAGGATGTGCATGGGTCACAGTATGCTCTTTAGGTTAGACATTTAACAGACTTCAGAAAAATGATAATGATTTTTTCCCCAATTTCCAAATTCCAGGGCCTTCATTAAGTGTTTAATAAATGACTAAAGAAAATGTTGATTACCACAATAGTTACTTTAGGATCTAAATTTTAGGAGTGTGATTGTGATTATAGTTTTATCTGGCCTTTGAGATCCTGATTACATGGATTACTTTATAAATCTTCTAATATCTGGAGGAAAAAATGAGTTTCCGGGTAGAATATATATGGAAGAGACGTATCTTCTTTGTGTGTGTGTGTGTGTGTGTGTGTGTGTGTGTATTTCTTCATTTAAAGGTTTGCGAAATGTGGGGCTTATTTTCGAAAACTGCTTGAATAAATGAATTTAATTGCAGTTCGTGTATTGTTCGAGTATTATTTGAAGTCATTATTGTGAAATGCGGTGAGACGTGGACGGTGTTGTAGCTGGAAATTCTTACAGAAAAACCTTCATACAATAGGAAAACTATGATGCATGATGCAAGAAAGAATATTATGATATCGTAGTGTTTCTGGAGAGAAGGTGTACAATCATTTGGTTGATCCTTTTTCTTTCCGGACGAATATCCTGCCCAACAGCCGAACTGCTAAAACTTATATTAAAGACAAATTGAAGAATGCACCAGCGAATATCTTCAAACAGTTCCGAAATCAATATTCTATAACGTCAAGAATTTTTTTCTGTCATTATTTTGTGCCAATAAAAAAGAAATAATTATACAATAATTTTTATTCCTTTGTTTTTCTTTCCATTATTTACTATCGTTTAGATGAGTTTGGTTTTGCAATAACTATAGAAAAGTTTGGTCTTCATCTTATGTATACAGGTTATGGAAAATCAAGAGATTATTTGTGCCATTATTAAATTCTTATAAGACCATCTGATAAGTACTTAATATTTAGTATTTTTTTGGAAACATTCTTACAGTGGATGAATAACAAATAAACTAGAAAGAATAATAAAAATTTATTTGATATTAAAAAATGTCATGAGGGGTTAATGTCGCAGAAAAAGACAAACGTGGGATACATGATATGAAATATTTAAAATAAATATATAAAATAAAACAATAATGATATAGCGACATTCGAAAAATAAAACAAAGGCTATAAGAAAACAGATGTTCAAGAAACAAAAATGGAAACTTTTCCAAGATAAATGGATAAAAGTAGCGTTTAGATATGGTATCGAAAACAAAAATAAAAGAAAAAAATGTTATTGACATGTATTGCCAATGTCGGTTAGCTATAAAGCAATGGATGTAATAAGCTAAATCTTTTGATGTCTGCCATTTATATTGCACTGCGAATACAACAGTTAAATAAAGCTATGCAAGCCGAGAAAAGAATTTTAGAAATTGTTATTAGCTTCGCGCTTGAAGAAACAAAAGAAGAAATAGCACCCTGGTTTGCTTACTTGCCACAACTAACAGCTTCCATTTACATCTATTATTTCACTTATCTCCTACCAATTCTACATAAAATGCATCTGAAAGAAGCGTAACTTATATTTTAGCAAATATAATGTCATAGGGCTTTTTTTTTATATTCTTTGTTTTCATTTTTGTATTCATGGAATATATTCTTATTGCTTCATATTTTTGTTTAATTTTGTTTATTTTTCAGTTTTAATAACATCTAAAAATCTAGTGACTCACCTTCGGCACCGTAGGAACATATGAGAAAATCAATAGCATTCAATATCTGAAAAGAAATTAAACAAAAATCTTAGTAGAAAATTCATAATATAATTTCAGATAAAGAGAAACGGAGTGAGAAAGACAACAGCAGTAAACGAAATAAAACTATAGAAAAAGTAAGATATATAGAGGTAGGTAAAATCGAAGTAGAAATATCAAGAGAGGATTGCGGATATGTGTAACAAAAGAACTCAAAGAAAAGAAAACCTAGGAAGTCGTGGTGGATTGAAGATGCAAGAATCAAACAATAATGACACAATTTGGAAAGGAAAAATGATTTAAAAATCCCTAACCTAGTTGAAAGAAAAGTACAAAGAAAAAAAGAATACATACTATATGGAAAGCGAGCAAACCTTCAAGGATGAAACAATTTACGAAGCAATGAACCAAATGTGAAATATCACATGACCCTACTGAATCAGGATACATACATACATACATACATACATACACATAGATACACACACACACGCACACACACATATATATTTATAACACACACACACACACACACACACACACACACACACACACACATATATATATATATATATATATATATATATGTATATATATATATATAATATGTATATATACATACACATTTATACATATACGTATATTTGGATATGTATATATATATATATATATATATATATATATATATATATATATATATATATATATACATATATATATATGAATATGAATATATGCATATATACATAATGTATATTATATATATATATGTATATTTATATACATATATGTAAGTATGTGTGTATATATATGTATGTGCATATATATATATATATATATATATATATATATATATATATATATATATATATACATATATATATATATATGTATATATGTGTGCACATATATATATATGTAAATATATATACACACACACTGACACACACAAACTCACATATAATGTACATACGTACATACATACATACATGCATACACACACACACACACACACATATATATATATATATATATATATATATATATATATATATAGAGAGAGAGAGAGAGAGAGAGAGAGAGAGAGAGAATTCGGAAATTCTTGGATTGGTTTTTGTATATATTTTTTTTACGTAAGATTTAAGCAAAACATTGTAATAAATACCAGTCAAATCTGCTTCAATAGTAGTGTCAAGCTGTCCATGGAAATATGCTCATCACCCTAATATGTTTATTCATGCTGATTTCTTTATGTTTTCAATAGAAATTATATTAAAGTGGTGTTGACTCAACGGGACACTCTTGACATTTTATGTAAATAACGCTTTCGTAATCAATAAGAGTTTGTCGATGAAAAAAGAAAAATATTTCGTGACAAATTTTTTCTATAACATGTGAGTGAAATCTGGCTGAGCGGAAAGGATGCTGGGTCAAGATTTCGTATTCCATTACAGGCACTTGGCTAATTTTATATGAAGACTCTTAACACTAATAGTCTTGTCCACCTGGCTATACATATATAATGAGTAGAGACTGCCCATTACTGTAAGAAGCAAGACTACTGATAATTATTGAGACTGAATTTGATATGCAATATGAATAAATTACTTCAGGAACACACACACAGACACACACACACAGACACACACACACACACATATATATAATTCCAATAAAAGAATGTTGTTGACAGTGACTTCAAAACATCGGCCAGTCTTCGAAGTCATTGTCAACAACATTCTCGTATAAAAATAATAAATTTATACTCTACAAAAGTATAGAGTAACCCCAAAAAATAAGTAACAGTAGACCACTGGGGTCGGTGTAATCGACTATCCCCGAAATTGATGGCCTTGTACCTTGAAATTAATGTTAAGCATGTTATAATTCCATCTTTGCAACTAGGATTTATAAATATATTGGTTTCAAATTTTGGCAGAAGGCCAGTAATTTCGCGGTGGGAGGAGGAACAGTCCATTACATTGACCCCTGTACTCAACTGGTGCTTATTCTATCACACATGAAGGGATAAAAGCAAAGTCGACCTCCGTGGAATTCGAAATCAGAACATATAGACGGATGAAATTTTGCTAAACATTTTAGCCAGCGTGCTAGCGATGCTGCCAGCATTTTTGTTTTTATGAGATTTGTAGTTTCTTTTATTATTTTCCTGGTATAGCTTTATATTATTTTTTGTATATATTGGTGATTTAGTGTAAATGTTTAGAAATATATTGTTTAATGTTTTCTCTTGTTATATAAGAGGGCAGTTTTTGATTTAAGGGAAATTTGGCTTCTATTTCTTGTAGGAGGGAAACAAGGTAGCGATTTTTGCCTTATTACATTTCGTTAAAAAGAAAACAGAACATAATCCAACGGTGGGGGATCTACATAGTCTGCATATTTATTTTTGCTGCTGATGTTCAGCAGGTGCTGCCTGAGTGATACCATACGGCATTCGAAGGCCGTCTGCTCTGACCTCAGGCCTCTACCACCTTCATTTCTTTGTAGGTAGGGCCTGTTAACATCACTGTTGTATGTATGTATGTATGAAACAAAAAGTGAATGAAGAGGTGACGAGAAAGAAGCAGAAATAGAAAGTAAAGAGGGGATATGAGAGAGAATGTCACCAAGAGCAACCGATGCACATTTGTTTACACGTAGAGAGTATATAGAAAAGTACATTTATGTATAAAAAAAATATTTGTGTACACACATACATACATGCATAAATGCGCAACCACACACGCGCGCACACATACAGAGAAAGAGAGAGAGAGAGAGAGAGAGAGAGAGAGAGAGAGGGGGGGGAGATGGAGGGAGGAATGTATAGAGTGAGATGGCGAGTTAAAGAAGCTATATTATTGCTAACTAGTAAATGTTCATTCATGTACACAAACATCAATTCACACTCGTATATGCGATTGTATACACACACATATATATGCGTGCGTATATGCATATGTATGCATATACATATATAATATATATAATTTATATATGCATATATATATATACATATATATATGTGTATGTATATATATATATATATCTATGCGTGTGTATGTGTGTGTAAACACATCCAAATATACATTCATCTATACACACCTATATGTGAGAGGGTGTAGTATGTATGTAAGTATTATATACATGTACGTACAAGTGTTGCTTTAAGTTAGAGAGATGCTCATGAAATTGTTTATTACTAAGTGCATCGAAGCATTAATGTAGATTTGATAACGGAAATGTTTTTAGTGGTAACATAATTTGACTACAACTTTCTAGCGTGAATGTTTTAAAAGAGTCATTGATATAATAAATCAAATAGTAAAGAAATAGTGGGTAGCAGGTGCTTGAAGTCAATAATGTTAAGCTGTTAACTGCCTTGTAACTTATCAAAAGTGTATACCAGCTAGAAGTCCACTGTAAAAAGTCCAAAGTAAAAACAATTTTCTTTCCCGTTCAGCTCATTGAAATTGTTTTCTCCGGACGTATTTGCATTATCGTGTTTCTTGAATAAAATAGCTTAATTTAGACGGTGAATAAGTTTGAATATTCGTATTGCAACAGGAAATTAAAAGGAAAAATGGAAAGACATTGCAACTCCTAAAAGTAACAAATTGAAAACATAACACCTTCTGGAGATTAAAATTCAAGACAGCATTAAAATATTATATCTATATTTCAACTCTTCAACATTATGATTTAGCCATGCTAAACGTGCTACGATATGCGAATTAGTAGCTCTAATCTTAGTGTGTCCCTAGCTTATTATACTACTTCCCATGGATGTCCTACAGAATTTTTGAATGCCAATCACAATAATTTGTATAGAGAATAGCATAGAGAATGTATTCTCTTACGCCTGAAGACTACAGCCGACCCACGAACTAACAGCACACATATTTTGTGTATGTGTATTTGATTTTGTTCATATACCTCGAGGTGCTTCTACTTCATATTTGAATTCTCCCGTGACATGAAACGTTGGGACATGCCAGCAGATGTTTAAATCATTTAGTATATAATCATAGTCGGCGATATGGCTTGTAGCGGGCCTTGTTCGGTATGCAGTGTTGATAAGTCCCAACAATGACGAAATGTCGATGTCTTTCGCTCCGAGAAGGAACCTATGTTTCTTGCCTAGCTCGATTATGGCTTATTTCAGATGCATTTTTACACCAGGAGCACAGAGAATATATTTTCTTACACCTAAAAACTGCAGCCGACCCACGAACTAACAGCACACATACCTCGTGTATGTGTTCGATTTTGTTTTCATACATCGAGTTGCTTCTAATTCATATTACAAAAATTAGTGTGAACGTAATGCTGTCCTACCCCACAGTCTATTTTAATTCATACTATGATGTCATTTGTTATTATTTAGATCTGTAACAATTTGTGTTCATTTTTATGTCATGTACTTGTTTCAGTCATTAGACTGCAGCCCTGACAGGGCACCGCCTTGAAATATTCAGTCGAATAAATAATCACCGGTACTTACTTTTTAAACCTTGTACTTCTCCTGTCTTTTGCCCACCCGCTAAGTTATGGGGACGTAAATAGACCAACAGAAGTTAAGCGATTACAGGAGATAGATACAGAGACAAACACGGACCCACATACACAAGCATCAACAAAATCCATGCGCAAGGTTTTGGTCTGCCTGGGATAATATTAGAAGACACTCCCCTAAGATACTACGCAGTGAGACTGAACACAGAACCGGGTGGTTGTCAAGCAAACTGCGTAACACAGAAATACACCTATAATCTTGGTGCGTGTGTTTGTGAATCACTTTATCTATAAACATGTAATCCGCAAAAAAAGGTAGAGGCTTGGTTAAGTGGTTGAGTTATTTGCTTTACCAGTACATGATCAAATGTTCAATAATTATTGCATGAAACTTTCGACAAGTATCTTCTCCCATAGAGAAACTCACCTTGCGAATGAAATTTGGCAGACTGAAATTGTGTAGAATCCTGTCGGAAAAACCGTCCATGATACTATTTGGTAATCTGGAATACAGTTTGATGCCGCCAATTAGACTTTGAATGCTTTAAGCGGAAGCTACTGACTTGCGGTAGGCCAAGTTTCGTATCTGAAGAAAACATTTACTATTTCTTCGATCCGTCTTTGGCATCATATAAAGGATCACAGTCGCTACTCTTTCTCATCTGCACAATTCATTAGCAGAATAATGATAGAAAATAACTTTAACTATCACATCAACAATATATAATGCGGTCAATTACAAATTAAACACGCCGCTGTTTCAGTTTATATTTACATTTTAATTTATCTAAAAGACAAAAATATAATTTCACTTTCCCGAATAATGACACCAGTTGTATTGGCTGCATTCATCTTTCATGGTTTTGATTTTTCATTGCGTCATAATCTGAAAAGCTGAATTTTCAGTTGAACAAGTGTTACCCGCTCTCTCATTCTCCTCTCTCTCTCTCTCTCTCTCTCTCTCTCTCTCTCTCTCTCTCTCTCTCTTCTTACTCTCTCACTCCCCTGCTCCTCTTCTCTCTCTCATACGCACATACACACACGTGCAAGTCAATCTTTCTTCGTATATTTATTGTTTCATGTGGAGGGTAATGGCTTAACAAATACCAATCCTGCCACATAAGAACAATGGCACTGGTTTCCATTTTGGATGAGAATACACGATATTACAGAGACAGTACGGGATTTCGGGCGAAATAAATATGCAAGTCATGTGACATGCAAAGATACACTCACACACACACACACACACACACACACACACACACACACACACACACACACACACACGTATATATATTTACTACCAAGGGTATGCATAACGAACAAAAAGCATCGTACATCTTTCCTTGCCCGCCATTCCAGCCAAGATCAGAAAGAATGAACTCGTCCAAATCGGATCAATCAACCGGAGGCAAGATACAATAACAATTCTATCCACCATTGCGTTCAACTGGAACAGTAGCAAAAGACATGAAACTTCGAGTATAAATGAAGTGAATGGTGAAATTTATAAAAAGTATATACTATACCACGTGTACTTGGAGCACCCGGTTCCTAATATATATATATATATATATATATATATATATATATATATATACATGCATACATACATACATACATACATACATACATACATACATACATACATATATGTGTATATGTATCGACATAGATATACATACGTAAGCATTCATGTATCAATACGTGTTTATATATATAAAGTTATATATGTGTGTGTATGTGTAGAAAGAAGAGTGCGCATAATTTTTCTTTCATTTAACTGATATCGAATGTTCGAATTTCACATGTTGGTAGAGCATCTCGTATACTAACTCTTCATCATGTTCTTTATCGTAAGCAAAAAATGGGTGTGAAGCAGAAACACCGTACTGTCATTGAGTTCTGGATGAAGTTGAAGTGTAGGCTGTCGGACATTCACAGAAAGCTGCACATTGTTCACGGGGATAACACAAGTGATAACATTAATGTGCACAGATTGACAAAAAAATTTAAAGAAGGGAAACCAGCATCGAAAACAAACCATGAACAGGAAGGCTCTATACTGTGGCAACAAAAACGTATCATCTGCAAATGTGCGAACATATCCTCGCGAAAAGAGGAATCATAATAAGTGGTCTTGTTGCTCAACTGAACTGGCGTCACAATGGTTCATATTGAATGGTGGAAGACGTGGACAACGGAAAGTATCTGCAAAGTGGGAATCTCGGCAGCTGACACGTCATTTAAAGAAGAGAAGTGTGTAGCTTGCACTCGTCTGCTGGAAGCTGATTAAGGCAGGTTTTTCTTTCCGATCTGGCCACAGCGTATGAAACCTAGGTGTATCCTTGTGATCCAGAATCAAAGGCTTAATACTTTGTATCACACCTCTTCTCCAAGTTCAAGAGCCTGTGTTGCATGCTAAAACTCATAATGACTGGGAAAAGGATGTCATTTTCCCTGTTTTTGTGGTCGTGGTTGTACAGTAAACAGTGAGTAGTACATAGAAACACTGACAACGTTTAAAGAGGCCAGTAGAAGGAAAGAGACTCAACAAGCATTTGAATACGATCCACATTCACTATAACAATGAGCCACTAAATACATCTTTGACAGATCAATGATGTCCTATCGGCTGTACGTCTCGGATCTGGCTTCCTCCGACTTCCATCCGTTTGGTCCAATGAAAGATAATATTCGCGGCCAACGATTTGATGACATAGACAGAATGTAGGTGGTTGCAAAAAAGTGGGTAGAAAGAATACAGACCTGAATTACTTTAAAGAGGTTCAAAACTTGGTGGTCAACAATGGCACAAATACATCGCTTGTAATGGAGTTTATGTTGAGCAGTACTTTATATACAGGAAGCGTTACTTTACAATCTTGTGCAATTAAACGAAGTGTGTCATTTAACCAAATTATGACCACTTTTGCATTACTTTCTATAGAAATCTTGTATATGTTATATATATATATATATATATATATATATATATATATATATATATATATATATATATATATATATATATACATATATATACTATACATATATGTATGTGTATATATAAATGTGTGTGTGGAGAGAGAGAGGAGACACATATGAATGTAATACACCAGACGGCAAACATGTGGAAGCCCATTGTATACATATATTTGTATCTGATCTGGGCCTCCATAAGATATGATGGATCTGCACCTAGAAATTTCCTTAATAAAATGTAGGCGTGGAAATATTTTTATTTTTTATTTCGTTTATTTATTTATTTATTGTTATGGAAGACCAGCAGTTGCTCATGCGTGCAGTTTTCCTCTCACAAAACCATGGATATTATCCAAAGGGAAAGGCTATACAACTTTTCCTTCATTTTATCATCTAGCCTGTCCTTTGTGTTCTCTTTCACAACTTGTGCTATTTCTCTCTTAGTATGCCTTTTACGTTCCCTATTTTCTCTCTCGCTCTCTTTTCCTCATCTCCTTTCAATATCTGTTAATGTTCAAAAGAATATGTAAAATACAATAAAGACATGAAAATGAAATAATGTAAATGAAGATCACGCGACCAACAGACACACACACACACACAAAAAAAAATGCTCTGGTTATACGATTACAAAAACAAAATGACACCGGATATGTTTATTGTTAAATTACAATTGGATTAGAGCAAAGCAATATAAAGAGATGGCGTGAGTAAAAACGTTGAAGATGTATCATCAACAAAGCTAACAGAAGAAGCAATAACCAAAAGTCACTGCAGTTAATGATGCCATTGTCCTCTATCGGAAAGCGTACAAGTAATATTTCCTCTTCTGTATATCGCCACAAATATCTGTCTTAAACCATAACTTTATCCTTTCCTCCTGCTTCCATTTTCTCCTCATCTTTCAATTTCCCATTTCAATCTAAGTCCCCTTCACCAAATGTCTCTAAAATGTCTTTCTATCTTTTTACCTTTTTTTTTTTCTTTTTTAGTTTTTTCCTCTCGAGGAAGTATGAATTTAAATGATTTGTATTGTGTAGGTTGTTGGTATTATATGAAAGGGGAAAGAAATCAGATCTGATATAACGTCAATAGATGAAATATATCTGGTAATATCGGAAAATGAAGCTGAATGACAAAAACGTGAGTGAACAAAGAATCGCTTATCGTTTGGACTTGTTTGTGACTCTAACACTATGTTTCTAGTATGATTTCTTGACGGTGTTGTGTATCCTTTAAGGATGATACGAAAATACAGAAGGTGTTTCAAGGATTCTAAAAACTACTGTATTCACATAGACGCATTAAAACTATTTGTTTCGTTTTACACTAATTACTTTTAGCAATTAGTTCAACGCTGCCCCTCCCCAGTCTATATTTGTTACTGCCTTCGTCCCTCTCCCTCATATTCCTCTCGCTTTGTATAGTTGTATCATTCACTCCACTCACCTTTTGTGTGTAACGGAATTTTGTGAAATGTGTGTGTGTGTGTGTGTGTGTGTGTGTGTGTGTGTGTGTGTGTGTGTGTGTGTGTGTGTGTGCGTTTGTGTGTGTAACGAGGTTACTCAGAATAAGATAATCCAAGCATTTACTGCGGTAAGCACTCACAGGATGCACTCCCTAGGTAACTAGGCGATTGTATATATATATATATATATGACGTTGCAAGCATAATTAGATCATTATAGGCCTACATGTCTATAGATAGATTGTAGGAAGAGTCACCGTGGAATTGTTGAAACATTGTCCATTATGAAGCAAAAACAATATCATAATCTCTCAACTTCTATTTTTTATTATATGCATACATATACATACATATTTACAAACATTCTATACATAGTTACTTATATACTTTTAAATATATATATATATATATATATATATATATATATACATACATATGTGTGTAAAAGAGCGTCATATTCATAGACCTTCGGAAATTTGCAAACTTTTTAAATGGCAAATCAGAGAACTTCAGCAAATGTTGACACTTCGACAACTATTTGCTGACATACTAGAAAAACTAAATGAACTGATTAATAGTTAATACACCGCCAATTACTATAATTAATTCAAAAATATGCATTGTCAAACCATAGCTTAATTTTCCACGTATACTCTCCGTCCTTTACGATATGGAAATAAGTCGCAGTTTATTTTCAATTCTTCCCAAAACAATCACAATGACGTTCATTTTAAGGCAACTCTTAGGAAGTAATGCGTTATGCATTTTGTCAAAACTTTATCACATATAACAAGACAAGAAACATTGTCGATGAAGAAAAGTAACTTGCGATTATATACTTCAGACCATGAGGTAGCCTTAGCAAAACGATTACACATACTCTCTCTCACTCTCTCTCTCACACACACACACACATGCACGCACACACACACATGCACGCACACACACACCTTTTATATGTATGCACGTATGTATGTATGCATATGTGAATGTATGTATCTACCTAAATATATGTATACACTGTATATATATATATATTTATATATGTATATATATATGTACATATAATATATATATGTGTATATATACATATATATATGTATATATATACATATATATATATGTATATATATATATATATATATATATATACATATATATATATATATATATATATATATATATATATATATATATATATATATATATATATATATATATGCATATATATACATACATATATACACACATATGTATGTATATATATATACATATATACATATATATATATATATACATATATGCATATATATACGTATGTACATGTATGCATATATATATATATATATATATATATATATATATATATATATATATATAATAATAATACAAAAAATATATATGCATCTATACACACATATATGTATATACTTTCATCTACATGTGTATATAGATGCATATCAGGGTACAGGACGTTAGAACAATGAACTACAGACAACGGAACGAACACATAGGAAAACAGAAAGCCACTTGGAATTATTCATCAGCTGCCTCTATTCTAACTCGACGTTTCGAAGATAAGGCAGGACGTACTCTAGAATAGTCTCTTCCTGAGTAGTGGATCAACCAACTAAACAGAGGATTCCAAGTTGGCAAACGTAAA
Source organism: Octopus bimaculoides (assembly GCF_046866305.1). Lineage (NCBI taxonomy): Eukaryota > Metazoa > Mollusca > Cephalopoda > Octopoda > Octopodidae > Octopus > Octopus bimaculoides. Next base: position 59,086,035 of record NC_142937.1, on the reverse strand, counting down.
CCAAGACAGAAAAAAGGGACAGTGAAAACAACATAAAAAAGCCGTACGGCCAAACGCGAATTTGACGTAGAACGCTAGTAGTTCGTCTTGCCTTCACAGCGGCTGGAGTGAAATGAAAGTTGACCACATACATATATACATATATATATATATATCACTTACGAGGATGAGGGTTCCAGCTGATCTGATCAAAGGAACAGCCTGCTCGTGAAATTAACCTGCAAGTGGGTGAGCACTCCACAGACACGTGTACCGTTAACGTAGTTCTCGGGGATATTCAGCGTGACACAATGTGACAAGGCTGGCCTCTTTGAATTACAGGCACAACAAAAATAGGAAGTAAGAGTGAGAAAAAGTTATGGTGAAAGAGTACAGCAGGGTTCGCCGGAGCCTCGTAGAGCTTTAGGGGTTTTCCCTCAATAAACACTCACAACGCCCCGCCTGGGAATCGAAACTGCGATCCTATGACCGCGAGTCCGCTGCCCTAACCACTGGGCCATTGCGCCTCTACTTATGTGTATATATACATATATATATATACATACATATATGTATATACATGCATACATACATACATACATATACATACATACATACATACATACATATATATATATATATATATATATATATATATATATATATATATATATATATATATATATATATAGGTATATACATACATACATATATATAAAATATAAAAGAGGAGATCGATATATATATATATAGATACATATCCACGTGACCCCGTAACCGAACAAGCGAGGAGTTTTTGTTACACATCACTGATCACAATGCGCTTTGCATCGTTTTAAACTTTGAATGACGCCACCCCGCTGGCTAGGTGAACAGGCCAACATCACCACCTGATCGAAAGAGGGACTGGAGCAACAAGAAACTAAGTGTTTTGCTCAAGAACACAACACGCTCACCATTCGAGGAATTGAACCTACGATCTAGTGGTCGTGAGTGAAACTGCCTGACCTCTAAGCCAAGCGCCTTCAGATACACACACAAAGGCAAGCACACAGAAGCACATACACACACACACACACACACACACACACATATAATGTATATACATAGATAAATACATATGTATATATACATACATACATACATGCATACATATATATATATATATATATATATATATATATATATATATATATATATATATATAGAGAGAGAGAGAGAGAGAGAGAGAGAGAGAGAGATACATATATGTATGTGTGCGTGTGTGCACTCCTATATACGTAGGAATGAATGTGTATATGCTTATGTATGCGTTATTTCTAACTATGAGAGAGAGAGAAGAGAATTGAATAGAACATAGCAGTAAATATTTCTTGAACATCTTTCTTGCTCTCAAAGTAATCCGATTACATGCAAATGAAATGCAAAAGAAGTGGTCTTTAATACGTACCGTTTTGCGGGGATATTCAATGACCAACAATTTTCTTTATATTTTATCCCCAATTGTGTATAAAAGTAATAAATTATTTATGAATATATAGGTAAATATTGGTAGCAAAACACTACGAATATTTTTACGTTTACTTTATCGACATCTTTCATTTATTTATTCTATTTTTTCTTTACTTCTGCTCATTGATTGCTCCAATTTCAACGGTGGACAATGAAAATAATTATACTGTTGAATTACTTAAGTTTATACGTCACACGCATAGTCAGACACACATACGCCATACGGATTCACACACACACGCGTGCACGCTTGCAACGAACACACGTATATTTATATTTATATACAAATGTTTTTCTATGCGCGAGCGCATGAAAATGTCCCATAAATAAAGCAGTATTTATAGATGTGCTTTGTAATCGAAAATCTGACATCTATTGAATACATTTGAGAGTTTTTGTATCTAATGTCCAAATAGTTCGTGGCCTTCTTTATAATGCAACTCATGACTTTCAGCGGTTTGACAGTATCTCAATGCAACGTCCACACACGTATTATCATACGCACATTATTGAGTGTTAACTTCTCGAATTTTTGTTTGACGTTTTCCTCAGAAAAAAAAAATAGGGAAATTTCTTTAAAAGAAGCTGGCGTGGTTCATGGATTTGATTCAGGTATATGAGGGGCACTTTAGCTGAAAAGAAGTGACAGCCTGCCAACTCATTAACATCTTTATATACATCTTTATCAATCTATTTAACTATCTTATCAGCTATCTACCTAAAACACACACACATACATACACACACACGTACATACACACACACATACATACACATACACATACATACACACATACATACACACACATACATACACACACATACATACACACATACATACACACACATACATACACACACACATACATACACACACACGTACATACACACACACATACATACACATACACATACATACACACATACATACACACACATACATACACACACATACATACACACATACATACACACACATACATACACACACACATACAAATTATTTAAGATTCATTAGAGTCTAGGGGCATCAACACGTAGGACACCAGGACTAGCTAGGTATCATAGCATTAACTTCACAGTAACGTAAAAGAACTAGGTATAAAAGAAAACAAGCAATGGTTAAAATTTATACAGTTGTTTCGGTAGCACTTTATTGCTGCATTTATACATTACATCATAGCATAAATCCACTATTCGCAGGTACGAAGTGTGATAGGGGTATAATGATACAAATTCGGGAGCACCAACCGATTACATTGCTTTTGATACTCAACTGGTTCTCTATTTTATTGATCCTGGAACGATAAATTAAAATATTTACATCGGCCAGATTTCAAACGATAAAACGCGAAAGACCGCATGTAAACTACTACACTATACTGGTTCTGCCAGTCAACACCACTTACCTCTAAATATGGCACAAACTGACGTACTTCATTGCTGTAATTATCAGTAAATCTGCATACTTATATTATAAATCTGCTTGTCACTCCGTTTGTAAGTTAGCACGTGCTCTACGTTCTGTCTGTTTGCGATTGCTCTTGTTTGGTTCAAGTTACCACATGAGTTAGTGGTAAAGCCATGTAAATCCAGAACATATATAGAGAGCTTTTTAATGACTATAAAATGAACTTAAGGGTAAATATTAGTTTCTAAGTTATTACATTTGTGAATTATTAGTTTGCTGATGTTTTTTTCACTAACTTTTATATTGGTAGGTTTGCTTGGGTGACTATAGTGGATTTTTATGACATATCACAATTTCTGGTTTTAGCATATCTGCACCATGTAGTTCATGTTTACTTTACAGTTATATAAAGAGCGTATTTAAGTGAATGTATACATTTGTTTATATAAGGAAATCTCTCTCTCTCTCTCTTGTGCACGCGCACACACACACGCGCACGCACACACACACACACACACACACACACACACACACACACACACACACACACACACACAAAAGCACATTTAAATTATATAATTGCATTCATAACAAGTAGATTGTTGATTTTGATTTGATCCACTCCGATCATAAACAGCCATTAATGACAAGAATGATGTTTGAGTAGAAATTATCTTAAAGTAACATACGCACCAGGAAGTATTGCTCTGCGTCGAAAAATGCTTTCAGTGCGACCTACTGAATAATTTCCGTAGTAGCGGAAATTATTTTTTAAATATGCAATATAAGAATGTCATAAAGATTGCCCACTCCGTGGAATATACGCGGTTCCAGCTAGTTAGCAAGTATTTCGTCAGGTTCTCGTTTTGAAATTCATCACATCGTGTCTGTCTAGCTGGCAAAAGGATTTACTCAAGCTGACTCTATCTTGGCACAAATTCTTCTGCAATTATATGAATAAGTCGATTATCGGATGCACCTCGGTATCGCTGGTTCTTACTTCCTCTAAAGGGGACAAGTTTCATCTGGTTGTATCGATATTGCATCAGACATTAACAATAAGAATTAGGAGTTTGTATCATATTTCCTCTAGAGTACTTAGTGAGAGGCAAAACACTTAAAATGGACTACCTATGGCTGTAAATTAGTACAATGTGTAGGCCAGCTCATCATTGTACGTAATAAATGTGCAAATAGAAATGGAACGTAAATTGAAATCCATTAAGATTTAAATGCAAGCTATGAGAAGCACAATATTTGTGACAGAATATTAACTTGGGAAGGTCTTTAATTTTTGTACTAATATAAATGTCATAGATTTATAGACAGTAATATGTCGTTTCTTACTCATAATAAGTAGAAGTTTGGAAGGAAATATATATTATTTCTTGCATCGCATGGTTAGACGGATTTCTTTTTAATGAGTGCATCTACGGAATCAAGAACAATGGAACAGATGTATTTGAGCTCTAAGGAAGGCTATTAGTTAGACAGCCAATTCTTCTTTAACTTGACAGAAAGTAGTAATGATAGTTGGGACTATATTGAAGGAACTGGCAAGTGAACGGTTGACACTTTCAGATATCGAATCATTGTAATATTTAATACATTTAGCATGAAGATGATAGCTGAAACGAATCTGCCGAAAGAAAACTGTTTCTTTGTCATGTTCAACTTGACCTCGATAATACAAGTGTCCTTTAGGAAGCCTGATAGTGCTCCGTTCTACGCAAGCCAATAGCCAACTATAAGTTGAGCACTATCACACATGTAACATGTATCATAAAGCGAACCAGCCAGGTATCTATCTATCTATCTATCTATCTATCTATCTATCTATCTATCTATCTATCTATCTATTTCTCTATCTATCTATCTATCTATCTATCTATCTATCTATCTATCTATCTATCTATCTATCTATATGTCTGTCTGTCTGTCTGTCTGTCTGTCTGTCTACCTATCTATCTCTAATACCTATCCACTCCAGCCTTGAAACATTAATGGTAAACTAGCTAATCTTTACTAACTCAGAAAACAAACGTCACACGCTCACTAAAACAAACACATCGTTACGCACTGATTCAGTACACACACACACACACACACACACACTCACTTACATATAAATTGAAACAACATATACAAACGGTATTAACATTCATAAACAGATCAAGCAAATAATTCAACAGTAAAAAAAAACGTTGCCACCTTAATAGAAATGTTGATAGAATATTAAAGTAGCAAAGATGTAGGATACAGATTCAGATTCAGTGTTAGTAAAAGAGAATAGGATGGGAAGCAGACTTAATAATTTTCACTATTTTGTTCGGTTCATTACTGAACAAATTATGTAGAAGTCAAATTTACTATATCAATTGCATAGTCCTTAAAATAAGTATCCGGTAGGAAGGAAAGAACATGATTCGAATCAGCCAGTTATAAATTGTCAACAAAATTTGGCATTGTCTCAGGTTTAAAAATAAAACAAACAAACAAAATGCTTAGCGGTATTTCGTCTGCCGCTACGTTCTGAGTTATAATTCTGCCGAAGTTGACTTTCCTTTCATCCTTTCGGGATCGATAAATTAAGTATCGGTCAAGTACTGGGGGCGCTGTGATCAACTTACCCCATCTCCCCAAACTTCAGACCTTGTGCCTACAGTAGAAAAGATTATTATTATCATTATTATTATTATCATTATTATTATTATTATTATTATTATTATTATTATTATTATTATTAAATAACTATTCAATATTTGGTAGATTGAGGCAAATTTCTACAGCATCACCTGCTACACCTCCGTGTTGTTGGGGTGTGTGCAGCATTGTGTCTTCTTTTCTGCTGCTGGAAGTGTGAAAACTCATCCCGGTACTGTATTGTGCTAGTTTTTGTTCTTTCTCTTGAGATGTGGTGCAGTCTTTTGTCATTTTATTGCTTGTATGTATGTTGAGTGTGTAATGCTTTGGTTTTCTGGATGGCTGGTGGAAGTTTATTTCACTGGGTAAATGCTGAACAGAATGTCTGGTATTTGTGGATTGTTTGGTTTTGGTTGTATTATTCAGTCATAGTGTCTTGCGTAGAGTGTGGGCTGTTCCTAGCAGAGCTATTTTTTGGACAATGTGCAATGTTGAGGATCCAGGTATTGATTCTATATTTTTGTTCATATGTTTTTTATCAAGCCCAATGCTCCAATTATTATTGGTATTGTTTTTATCTTTATGCCCTACATTTTGAATACTGCAATTTCGAGGTCTTTGTACTTTGAAAATTTCTCCACTTCTCTTTTGACAAAATTTTGATCAGAAGATGCTGCAATGTCTAAGTAAGCAGGTGTTTCTCCTCCCACCAATCCTTGACTATACTGTCTGGGCGATTAGCTTTTATTGCTTTGTCGGTTTGCACTGGCATATCCCGGATGATTTTGGCCTGGTTGTTGTCATGTACCTTGCTTGGCACATCCTTACACCACCTGTTGTCAGTTTTGATGTTGTCATGTTGGTATATTGTCCATTGGATATAACTGCTTACTTTGTCGTGTCTGTATACATATTCAAAATTTTCAAGGCCTGGGCAGCACGAGATGATGTGTTCAACTGTCTCATTGTACTGGTTTCACATTCTGCATTTGGTGTTGAAGCACGTTTCCTCTCTGTTAAGGGTATTGGCCATGAAGTGATTTTTCTCTCCATTTTTTCTTCAGTATCTTTTGTAATTCAGTTTTCATGTTGTTTTTTGTCTCTTTGACCATTTCTGCTATATTGTCATCCGAGGTCAGTGTAGTTTGTTTTTGTTTTGTATTTTGTCGCCTCGTGTTGCTTTACTACATGCAGTAGTCTTCACTCTTTGTTTCTAAGTACTTTGCCAGTCCTATTATTATTGTTGTTGTTAACAACGTTGTCAGCTTTACATATTTATGCATGCACAATAAGATTAGAGGAAACTGAAAGACTTTTAAACGTTTCGCGGGTGTCACGTGAGAAATATCATCTGAAAATCAATCACGAAATTGAATTAAAAACTGACGGACACAGAAAACATATTATAGGCTGATGACTCGGCCTCTATCGTTGCTTTACTTGTGTCGACAATCGTACTTATGATGATATAGTTTCTATACTTTCAGCAACAGCAGAAACAATGTTCTTTAATTGATTTACCGAATTATATAACAATAAAAGTGAATGTATGTGTGCATGTCCTTTATACGCACGCACTGGAATACAAGTAACTATAATGGATGACTTGTTCAATGGAGTTTATAAAACAATTTAGTTAATATGAACATGTTTAAAATGTTAAGACTATTATCTCTATTATTCTAATAATTTCTCTGACAATGATCATTTCCCCATGATGACATATTCTGATTGGATTATCTCCAAATAAAATTAAGAAACACACTAAGGAAGACAGTTTTAAAAATTTCCCTTAATCTAGGTGTAAAGATAAAGACATCTCCCACTTATTCCATTGCAACCCTAAATTCTATTCTGCAACTATTTATCATTTTGTAAGGCAGATTGAAGTCAATTAAAGTAACTCGTTATTGCCAGCTGGTATCCATGAGTTTGTGTCGATAATACTTTTGTTTCAACGGTTTACTAGCTGTTAAACGCTTAAATATGCCTTAAGCATTATAAATTTTATAGTTCGTGTAAAGAACAGTTGTTATAATTCCTTTACGTTAGGTGTACGAAAGACTGCTAAGTCTTTATATTGAACTAATTTTAAAAAATTATCGGAAGAATTGTGATATATTTAACGTCCTTGTGGTTTAAGTTTTCCAATAGTCTTCAAGTAATGCCCTCTCCCTGGAAACTTTCAAGTACACATTTTGCTATATAGAGAACTAGTAAATTCATATGACACTCACTTTATTTACGTTCTACTTTAAAAATCTTTTTGAAAAATATATTTCTTAAATTGTATTGTAATCCTGTGGTTTAATGGTAAGGGGTGTTGGATTCATAATCATAAGATTGTGGACTTCGATTCCTAGACTGGGCAACGCATTGTGTTCTTCACCAGAATATTCCTTTTCACGTTGCTCCAGTTTATTCAGCCGGCAGAATAAATAATTTTGCGACGGACCGGCATACCCACCCAGCAAAAATGAAAATATATAAACCGGGAAACCAACCATAAAAGTATTTTCGTTTTCGAAGAGGTTTACGCATTTAAAATGTATAAGTAACGAAGTGAATTAAACAACTAATGTATGTGAATTGATATGCTTTTGAGACTGTGACTTGGGATAAAATGTAAAGCTATACGGAAAACATTCTACATCACATCAGTTTAACACCAAAAAGCTTCACTAAGCATTAAACCCTCTGAATTTTAAAATGCTATTTGAGAGGGTTTGATATCACTTTTTATAGTTATATGTGGTTGGCTGTTTAGGAACTGAGACAAAAGTTCTGAAATGGATATCAAACAACAAAAATAAAACCCTTGTGTGTGAGGGGGAGGGACAGAGAGAGAGAAGAGAGAGAGAGAGAGAGAGAGAGAGAGAGAGAGAGAGAGAGAGAGAGAGAGAGAGAGAGAGAGAATGCCTTTAGTTCGAATTAGGTATAACCACTTTTTATTCGGATACAGGTAAAATAAATCCAAGTTTATCAAATGTGGAGAAATAACTCGGACAAGGATGCCGGAATGAGTCTATTACTTCACAGATGTATGCTAAGTCTCATAGGTCTTCTGTTGAATTTTGCAAGAATCAACCCTTTTTAATAAACTAGCAGTATATTAACATCCTATCCAAATAAAAATGAATCGTTCATGATAATCATAACAGAAACACTAACAGCTGATTTAGATATATATTCTAACTTCGTCGATCAGGAAAGAGAATTAAAAATGCTACTATAACGCTACTGAAATCAACATCAATTTCCGCCAAATTACAAATAGAAATTCCCCAACACTCATTCTTATAGTATAGAGCAGCCAATTCGTTGTTATGCCATTGAACCATTCTCTGTATATCAGGAATTATCTGTATATCAAGAATTATAATGAATAAAACAAATCTTTAAATAAAATCATATCTAAATTCCTGTAATGTGTACAGCCAGTTTAATGAAATATATGTCATGCCATAAGATGATGTTAAGATTCAATTAGCGAAGAATTCTTTAGGTATAAACATTCCATTTCAGTCTAATGCTTTTACTCCAGGAAATAACATAATCTGTACATTATGTTTTGGGACGTATCTTCAAGGAAACAGCTCATACACTTCTTCACCTTATGTCGTAATATCTGGTGATTCGAATTATTCTATAGTATAAAGTTTTCTTATACATACATACATACATGCGCACGCACAAATATGTATTTATACATATACACATATATGATCATGTGCGTAGGTATTTGTGTGTGTGCATAAATTAATATATATATATATATATATATATAAGGAGAGAGAGAGTGAGTGAGAGGGAAATCTGTGTGTATGTACGTACGTATGTATCTATATATGTAATTTTGTTTACATACATAAGTACGTCTGCATACAGTTCTCTGAATACCTATACGTGTGTTTGTGTGTATTGTGTGTGTATATATGTGTGTGTGCGCGTGTGTGCGTATGTATTATATATACACGTTACGTGTGATTCGAAGTGAATAGTGCGGTTTGTCATTCTTACAGGAAATATTTTTGAGTTTAGCAGTATATGCCGATAACGGCGTATTCATTGAGATACTTAAACAGCTTTATTGTTAATCCTAAAGTCGCAATCCATATTATTCACTTTAATCTTTTCAATTGAACGTTGAAATAATTCCTTAAATACCAAAGCAGTTCTGATATTGAATGTTTATCTTATGGTATCGAAGGTGAATATGGTACCTATCTGACGGAAATAACTTTACATTTCAGAAATGCTCCTATATCATGCTAGAAAACTTTTCTGTGCTAACTGAAGAACTCAAGGTTCGAATCAAGTCGTTGTATTGTCGCTGAATTTCACCGGTGCTTAAACCAATTTGCTATTAAATTGCAGAATCCACTACATCGAGAATGCTTGGTATATGCTGTATAAATAAATGTTACTGTACAATCGCTATATTTAATTCAACTCTACATCACTATATTTAATTCAACGCAGTTTAGTGCTCCTCTAATTGAACCTTTCTACTATAGGCACAAGGTCTGAAATTTTAGTGGGGAGAGCATAAATCGATTACATCGACCCCCACCCTCACCCCCGTGCTCGACTAGTACTTATTCCATCGACCCGGAAAGTATGAGAAACAAAAGCGACCTCGGTGGCATTTGAATCCACAACGTAACGATAGACGAAATGCCGCTAAGTAGTATTTTGTCCAGCGTGCTAACGATTCTGCCGGCGCGCTGGTTTGGTGCTACTTTATTTTTAAAATGTTTACGGTTTCAGAAGGAACTGCAGTATTGTAGATTGAAATACAGAATTCAAATCCTCCCATGTGCGACTCTTGAAGGAAAGTGAAACTACACCAGACAATCTTGGCAGAAACATGATATAAGGTCGAGTCCGCTAACGAATATACCTTGGGCGCTTATAGAAAAAATAAATTTTATGAGTGCAAGTATGTCGTGGATGTGTGGTTAGGAAGTTGGCTTCACATCTTCATAATTTGGATTATGTTTCTCTTAGCTTGATGGAGTAACGTCTATCGTGGTGTCGGGTCTAATAAACTTATAGTAAGAGAAATTTAGTAGATTAAGTGTGGGTGCAAGCCTGTCTGAAGGATATTTTCAGAATGGTACATTTTATCCCTTAATCGGTTTAACTCCACTATTTGTCCCTCCCCCATGGATACCTTTATTAATGAACACACTTTGTCGCAAGCATTCGAGCCACGTTTTCCGTTGAAGGCTTATTTCCGCGCATCCTAGCATCAGTCTTGGAGGAGACACTGAAAAACATTCTTACTTGGTTAAGAGAGAGAAAAAAGACATAGCTTCATGCTAGCAGCTTTTCCAATATTCAATATTGCTATTTTGTGAAAATAGCTATTTCTTAATAGTTTAGATGAAAGTTAATGATAGAATTAGCAAATATTATTTCAGCTGAAGACAAAAGTAAATATCCTACTTGTTGAAGTACGTATTTATTACTTGAAATGCTCTTCCGCATTCTAAGGAGAAGATCAACATACTGGCTTCATGTCAGTAAACAAAATACACAATACACCCATCATTGAAAAGAGGATCGATAGCGGTTTTGGCTACAATCAATGTTATGCCTTGGCAATTTCTGTATCGTCTCTTCTCAACTGACTAGCTGCTGATCAGAATCCGCCTCAGTCGATAGAGCGTATCATTGAGTGACATGCTCTGAAGCCGATTGCTCATCGTCCAAACACTGAATGCCCAGAATTTGTCGGCGCTGTATCATTTTCACTAGTGAGACTACATCCGATGTTACATCTTCAATCAGAACCGAACGATAACTGACTGTTCTGACCATTGAACCAACGAATTCCATTTGTGGAAGTTTTATGCAGCTCTGAATGTTAAATAAGCACAACTAACTGGAATTCAAATATGTTTGCTAAAGTTAAGACAGAAACCAGCTCTAATTAACAATGCTTGCCAGATGGAAATGAGGCATAACCCCAAGAGTTAGGTTCAATAACAACAAGGTACAACAATACTAAAAGGGTTACAGAAACGATTATTGTATTCCGTTTTGTGACGGATTATCTAGTAACAGTAGCAAATACTTTTAAAGGTATACAAAAGTAATTAAATACATATATGAATACACGCTTGCATATATCTAAACTACACATACACTCATATGTATATAAGTACCTATGGATGTGCGTGTGTATGTGGACACAACTCCCCACACATACGTATACATATATATATATATACATACACATACATATACATATATGTATACATACACATACATAGACACATATATGATAGTTACAACTGTAATGCATTCACCTGTTTGTACTGTGAAACAAGAGCAGCACTAAAGTGGCTGTTCACACCTGCTAGAGGCTTACACACTTCCGTACACATGCAGTAAAGATGGGCGCCTCTTGCAGTAGATGTTAGAATGTTGTTTCTGTGAACTTTCATAAGACGTTTTAATCCACCTCCTGGCGCACATTGTTTTCGACACTTCCACGCTGCAAGTACTGCAATTAGAGATGTCACATAATGCATAGGTAATAACTTCCCTGCGTGTGAGATTTCTCTGACGACTTATTGACACACATACGTTTGTTATATGTTAAATCGGGATGTGCGAGAACACGCGCAAACAAATTAATATCAAGACTATAGCGAACATTCCTCTTAAGCTTTCGTATTTGGCTCAATTTCGCTCGAATTCCTTCCTTTCATGCACTACTTTCCTTCATGATGAACGATTCAAAGCGAAGTCTTCCCCGTACAATTTCTAAGATCTTGACCTTCGTCAGTGCTTTTTTTACGCAGCCCTTATCTTTGAAATTCGATTTGTGACCTGGACTAACTCCACATACACAAAATTATTTAGGGATTCGATCATCTGGAGGAGTGGAAGAATGATATCTATACGACAATCTACAATATCGTTTTCCCACTGTTTTTACGTTTGCGTTTTGATACACTTGAATAAACTCTCTCCAAATTATATATATGTATACACACACACACAAATATATATATATATATATATATATATATATATATATATATATATATATATATATATATATATATATATATAATACAAAATGGGACAAGAACGCAAAACATCCAGGTAGATTCGGTTATGCTTTCAGGTTTGTGTCGATGTAGAATGTTCACTCGTTCATGCATGCACAGTTTGCTGGCATGGTCGAATTTACTACTGGAATATCGTATTGATGAAGGAAATTGAGTATTTATCACTCATAATCCAGAAACGCGTCTACGATTAACTTCGGAATGGTTGGTTTTCATTGTTTTTTCTTCTTGTTTTTGTGTTTTTGCCTTTCTGAGTTACAGGTAATGCTATATATATATATATATATATATATATGTATATATATATATATATATATATATATATATATATATATATATATATATATATATATATAGCATTACCTGTAACTCCTGGGGCTAAATGCAACAGTAACATCCACCCCTAGGGGTCAGCCACACTTAAGTGGCAATATACTACACTTTATCGTGCATTTAATGTTAATACTTCATTTAGAGAATTAACATTGCTTGTTTTCACCTTTTCGATATCAGTGAAGAATTTCACTGGAAAAGAAGATATAAGATTGCCAGGTTTTTGTCTCTCTCACCAAGGTCAGCAGCTGTCGGACGCCGACGAAGGGAAATAACCCTGAAATCCGGATACGTTCGTGCTGCAGATCGAGGTGAGAGGGATAACTTCCCTTGGCAAACAGGACACAGTCGTGTGTCGATAAGCCAGCTGGAGGAGATGTCCTCCTGGGGCTAAAAGCAACAGTAACATCCACCCCTAGGGGTCAGCCACACTTAAGTGGCAATATACTACACTTTATCGTGCAGTTACTGTTAATACTTCATTTAGAGAATTAACATTGCTTATATATATATATATATATATATATATATATATATATACATATTTATACAGATATATGCATAGGTGCATACAGACAGATAGAGAGACAGATAGATAGATAGATAGATAGATAGATAGAGAGAGAGAGAGAGAGAGATAGAGAGAGATAGAGAGAGAGAGAGAGAAAAATAGATAGAAAGTAAAACAAAAGACGAGACTTTCTTTATACTCTTTAGCGATATCGCCTTACACGACGATAAAGGATAAATATCAGTTATATGAGAAAAATCTTACAGTCTGAATGAAAGCTTTGTCAATATATGTATGTATTCATGTATGTGTGTAAAGAATTCGATTTTTGGTGAATGGTACATTCGCAAGTCAACAATCGAAGCGTAATATAATAACTATACGAAAAAGAACTTACACATACACAAACACGCGCGCGCATATATATATATATATTTATACATACATATATCGTCATGCACCCATGCTCATACGTATATATTGACATGAAAATGTATATTTATATATAAGTCTGCGTGCGTTACTTTATGTGTACGTATGCATTTATGTGTGTGTGTGTACATATTTAAACATCCACAAGCATATGTATGCACGTGTGTGTGTATGTATGTGTATGCTTGTGTGTGTGTGTGTGTGTGTGTGTGTGTGTGTGTGTATGCGTGCGTGTCTGTGTTTAATAAACATACTGTCAACCTCTTTGTACAAAGACGGCACTACGAATACATGACGAACCTGAGTTTAATACCACGTCCACTAGTCGATTAGTTTTAACGTTTTATCACCTCTGCCTGTGTCTTAAGCATACATATATACATACATACCTAATACACACACACACACACACACACACACACACACACACACACACACACACACACACACACACACCTGCTCTCAGGTATGTCCAGAAGAGCCGGATCTGTGTTTTATTTCCACAATGGAGCTTAAAGTGTGTTTGTTAACCAGTTTGATATGTTAAGAAAAGTTCATATGCATATTTTTAAGAATAAAAATTTAACTTAGATAAACAATTATAAGTAATATTCATAGCCACTTTAACATGGCTGTCCGTTTAACATGGCGGACACTACTACGATTTTTTAACCCCAAGAGGGCATCTCCTCTTTGGGTTAAAAAAGTATAAATAGAATTATTAATCAATGTCTATTTTATACACAACACAAGTAAATAGGAAGAACTGAAATAAATTTAAAGATAAGAATATCTTCCTCTGAGTATAATAGATATGTAACATTCTTTCTATGCTTTTGGTGTATAGAAACAATTTGGAATCTCCTGATAACCCGTTTCCTGATTTCTTGACTGTTCCTCAATGAAGTTGTACACTTCCTTCTTCTGTCATTACTAGCACAGAGCAGCTGCATTATAAAGCACTCATAAATTAAGATAGCACATAAGAATATAACCTAATGTGAGTATTTGTTCTGGTACTCATCATTAATTAGACAATATTCTATATACAACATGGCGTAAATAAAACTTAAATATATTTAAACAATAGGAAATTCTCACAAAATAAGTTGGTCTACCTAAAAGTGTTTCATGTTTCCTTTACTTGTAGTATGCTGAACAAAATTTACTTCATGTTCTGATGGAAGTGTTGAGGGGTGCATAAAAGCCCCACTTTATTTACATTCCTTCATGCGCAATAGATTAATACCAGTAGTACACTAAAACATTTTAAATTATGCCGAAGAAATACATCATTACACTAGATTCGATCTATAGATTATGTTCTTGAAGGCATAAATATTTAGCCCTTTAATTTCATTGAGATATATATATCTATAATTAATCGCACAACTTGCTAATAATTTATTAATTATAGATGTTTGTACGTCGGCATAGTGGAGATCAAAAATACCGATAAATACAAGGATTGCGTATGGTGCTGAGGAATAATACCCAGAAGATGAAACCGGTTTTGAATGAGTGTTGTTATGAAGATATAATCATTTTGGTGCAAATATATATGAAGATTAATCGAAAAAGGTAAATTAAATCATTGCAAATATTTATAAAGCGTTTCAAATGAAGATTCTAACATATAAACAACAGTTTCCTCAGGCTGTTTTACTATTAGATTTTTAGTTTTCTCCACATATATTCAATTTTCACGGATTTGAAAAGAATTTATTTTTTCTTATACCGAAAATTTTGATATATAGTTGAACCTTTGGATATTCATACTTTCTCAATAGCATTAATGGTGCAAATAATGTAAAATTGATATAAGCAAGATGTCAAATTGTGTCACATTGTAAAAACTGTTTTGCAGATTATTTCCATTGTATTGCGAATAAACATTAAACACGTACAGAATTTTTTTCCTTTTCCCTCTCATCAAATTCCCCTAGTTTTTATTAATACGTAAGTTGAACAGAAATTCATTTAATGAAACAACTATGTATTTTTATGGATTACGGCTTCTTATACTCTTGTTATTCTCTAACTGTTATCGATTATGTTGCATAAACGTTCTTCAGTCACAAAAGATTAACAGAAAAAAAAAGAAGAAAAAGACAAATCATTCAAGTGGAAAGGTATACCTTACTTCGCGTGTCTTTGAAATAACATTTCAATCAGTGAACATTAGCAAGTCAGTCCGAGTTGAGTTAAAACCTAAGTAGACTTAGTCTGCCAGTATTGCTGAACCGGAAATTTCTGCACAAAAATTAGAAGAAAAAAACAAATAAAAATAGAAAAATGGTTTCCAAATCTGAAAAACAGCACGGCATGTTCTCATTTTTCTTTGATTTTCTTCCAGATAAAGCTTTTCTGCGCATGCAATTTTAAGAAATGAATAACCTAGAAAAAATACCGAAAGAAAAACCGCTATAATTCCATTATTTTCGGAGTGGAAGAAAACAAGTGGACTATTCTCAGTAGAAACCATTTTCTACTGGGATGGCTTAATTTCATTCTAAACCAAGTTCGGCATTTGTAAACCACAAATCATGAAAACTGTTGTGGGATGGATTCGAGGGTGATGTTTCAATACGCTGATAATCAAAGGCGAGGAACTATTCCCAGCTGTTGCTAACCTTTGAACACAGAGATTAAGGGTAGGAAGCATAGTGTATTCTTGGAGTGACGTAAAATCCGTATGAAAATGTACATGTCACAAAGTGATCCTCTAAAATATTTTTCAAACATAGTGTCAATCCTCTAGAATTAATGAAGCAAAGGTATAGATCAATGTTGTCATAAAGGTCTCCATTCACGAATGAGATAGGAAAAAATAAAATGAAGCTGTTCTAAGTGAAAAACGAAACCTTATCATAGATTATATTTTACCGTATAAAACTAAATCAGCCAATATCTAATGTGCTTCGTATATAACTATCTCCACCATAAAAAGGATGCTTATTTTTAATTCCGTTTTGTAATTTCAAAATGGTGAAAGATAAACCTTTCTTTCAATTGAAAGCCAACCTAAAATGGTGAATATTCCGACAAAATTTGATATTGAACTCAAATTGGTTGACGACCTAAGTCGTATACGAGGAGGTTCTGAACAATTCCTGGCTATAAGAGTATCACGAAAAACCTGGTTGAAGGCCTAACCTTCCGAGTTCTTTTATAGGGTTTAGAAAAATTGAAAGGTTGTGAGAATCTGAGAGGAGAATATGTTGAATAAAATCATAATCACCTGGTCCTTCTGTATTTTCTTTTATCAAAAATCGGGCACTTTTCAGCACCATCTAATACAATCCAACAAACTACCAAAAAAGCATAATGTAAAACTAAAAGTGAATACGAACTTACAAACACAAGACTAAAAAGATACGATTGGTTTCTCTGTATTTTATAAATATTAAGTGCCAATTTTTAAATCGGAAGAGCTTTTACGGTATGATATATATATATATATATATATATATATATATACACACACACACAACTAATCAAAATGTTATAAGTTTTAAAAATCTTTTATTCTTTTACAGTATTCGAGCACTCCGGTAACTAACTAGACTTTGTTATAAAATAATGAATGTGATGAGATGTATGTATGTATGTATGCTGTAAATTAGTATTTCCAAACTAACATTTCTCTAAGGGTGTCCAACAAAAAGAATTAAGAGAGCCTCTTGCAAAACTAGAGACCTACAACAGAATCTAGATACTGCGTCCTATTAACCTATTCGCCATCACATAAATCTTTATATACATTAAATTCATTGTTTTATTAATCATTGTGAATGCACCATTAAAATTTATATAAATACTTTGGCAAGCTGCATAAATACTTCATAAAAATCTATAATGATTTATCACAATATATAGCTTTACCTATCTTTCACCATTTTGAAATTACAAAACGGAATTAAAAATAAGCATCCTTTTTATGGTGGAGATAGTTATATACGAAGCACATTAGATATTGGCTGATTTAGTTTTATACGGTAAAATATAATCTATGATAAGGTTTCGTTTTTCACTTAGAACAGCTTCATTTTATTTTTTCCTATCTCATTCGTGAATGTTATAGCTTTACCTATCAAAGAACGAGAATATCTTCGGCTAAGTTTTTACAATGACCAAGTTATATAATTGCTGGTCTCTGTTAATTGCAGGCTTTCACTGAATATATATATATATATATATATATATATATATATATATATATATATATATATATATATATATATATATATATATATATAATTAGTCATAGCTATAAACAAGATTTTTTCTGTTTGTTTATAAAGTCACAAGGCCATTTTGAACAAGGAAAATTAAACTGTGTGGGATTCATGCATTTCTTAAAGGCGTAAATGGTAACTTATCGAAAAAGAAACCAGTTAAGTATCCTATATGCCATGCGCAATTCACATCTTTTATAGTTTTCTTATACATGATATTTTATTGTCTCTTCCGGTGTGGAGGAGGGGAAACGCGTTGTTGTATCATTCATGCCTCTACTAAGTGCATTATCAAACTATATTAAGTGAAATTGTTTCGATCGCAAATAGAGAATTGTACTTTACAGCGCTCACCTGTGCGACACGTTATTAATGTTTTATGTTCCTAAATGTGTTTACTTCTATTTTTATTCCAAATTAGCACTGGACATTATGCGTCACAACACTAGAGCAGCTTTGTTCAAACGAAATAATTTAAAAGCACTTAGCAATCTAAACTGAAATTAATTTGGGAGTAGTGCTGTCTGAGCATTCTACAAAGTGTTTCCATTTTAAGTAAAAGTGCAAAGAATATATATTTAAGTACTCCATAGTTCTGTATTTGTTAATAAAGACTATGCTTTCAGAAGACGGAAACTAAAGTTCAATCCAAATAAAAGAGCCTGTAATTTGTATTTGTGCAATTATTATTTTTACGTCCTGAGTTCAAATACCGCGAGGTCGGCTTTTGCCTTTCATCCTTTCAGAGTTGATAAAATACCAGTTAAGTACAAAGGATCTATTTCATCGACTATGCTCTTTTCGCAAAATATTTGTAGCCTTGTTCGTATGAGTAAATTACATTCATCTTCATTATTGATATGAAAATGTTCGTCTGTCTGTGCATGCTTGCATTTATGTTTATAAACATACGAATAACTGAAGAAATTTGAATAAATCTTCTGAATAAAAGATAAGCTATTATGCCTAAATTATCACCTCCTAGATGTCGTGAACTTTCCTTTCAAAATTAAGTAAAATCTTTATATTTAAGGTCTTTGAAACCTTATATATCTTTGTTATTCTATTTTTCGGAGTCCTTTCCTGTGCCCTTTATGATCAGAATAAAGCATAGTAAGGTAATATGATCTTAGAATTTACCTCCGATAAATATATTTTGTTAGGTGGGAAATAGTCTTCTTTCTAACAGTCTCAAGTGTTCCACATCGGTAATTGATAGTTGCTATTGTAATAAACCCATCACCACATACAGATGAAAAAGCAACGCCATGCCATAATTTCACCTCTTCCTGTTAAAAGGCGGTGCTCCAGCATGGCCACAGTCCAATGACTGAAAGAAGTAAAGAGATAAAAGATACTCTCAGAGTGGGATCTCTCACCAGTTCTGCAAAGATGGGATTCTAGGGTATCATTACAAGACACAATACTTAATTCTTCACTCCAGAGCGCTTTCTGAGATCTTGGCCAATTTGTACACTCTGTGCTTCGTTAACGGAAGCTTACTCTTATGGTTTTGAGACGTTTCATTTTCACATAGCCATTTTGGCGTCGCTTATTTGGCGTCACTGATTTGGCGCTGGCTTATTTGACATCAGACGTTTGAATGTCCCATTCTCTCCCTTCTTCCCTCTCTCTTCCTTTCTCTCTCCTACCCTCTGTTTTCCTGTCCCCCTCTTTTTCCTCTCTCCCTCCCCGCTTTCTCCTTCCCTCACCTTCTCTTCCTCCCTCCCTCTCTCCGTTTATGTGCATGAGCATATTGGTGTTTAAGTGTATGAGGAAAGGGAAAGTGTCAGGTTAGAAATTGTAAAGTCCCTTTTTTCTACCACTCTCTTTTTCTACGTTTCTTTCCCTCTTTCTATCTGTATGTGTAAATTTCTACGCCAGTGCATGCCCGTATATGTATTTGCCTTCAGCACCATAAAGTACAGTTACATAAACAATTGATTACGCTCAAAAACTTTACTCAATCTGGTGATCCAAGTCTTGATAGGATCTTTTTATTCCCAACTCTTGATCTAAATATTAAAAAAAAAATTCTTGTATGCATTTTTGTTTTTGTTTTGAAAACACTGTACATACAATAGTGCGACACGTTTTTGTCCCTAAAGATCTTATTACGAGTGTTTGTTAAAAGTGTTACACAAACTGGAGTAAAGAACCAATTTAAGTTGCAGCCTATACAACACATTAACGAGACAAATATAAAGAAAAAGCGTTTCGCTCCTGTAATTTGCCTAGGTATGTGTGCGTGAATATGTGTGCGCGTATCCATACACAAAGACGCACACACATACATACATACATACATACATACATACATACATACATACATACATACATACATACACACACACATGCACGCTTATAAACACACACACATTCACGAATAGCTCGAAGTTTTTCCATCTGAAAACTACTTTTGAAAAATTACTAGGCGCAGAAGTGGCTGTGTGATAAGTAGGTTGCTTACGAACCACATGGTTACGGGTTCAGTTCCACTGCCCTTGTGAGTGGATTTGGTAGACGGAAGCTGAAAGAAGCCCGTCGTACACACATATATATATATATATATATATGTATTTGTATGTCTGTGTTTGTCCTCCAACATCACTTGACAAACGATGCTGGTGTGTTTACGTCCCCGTAACTTAGCGGTTTGGCAAAAGAGACCGATAGAATAAGTCCTAGACTTACAAAGAATAAGTCCTGGGGTCGATTCATTTCGGCTAAAGGTGATGCTCCAGCATGGCCACAGTCAAATGACTGAAACAAATAAAAGAATAAAAGAATAAAGATTATGAAACCGGTTGAGTAAATGGTTTATTTTAAAAACTCCAAGTGAATTTTCGACCCTTGTTCATTTTTATACTTCTTGTGCGCAATAAAACTTTTTCCTGTATACATACATGCGTATGTATGGTATGTATGTATGCATGCATAACGCATTGGTCTGTGAGTAAGGGCAGTTGGCGTCATCCTCCTCAGTAGACTGCTTCACTAGGCCCCCACGCAATGTACGAAGTGGTGTCCAGAATACCACAAGCAAGGTCGACGATGGGCCTGCGCCTCAGTAGCAGCTCACTTGCTTGTTGACGCTCAACCGTTGTTTAATGATACAAATATCCTGCTTGGCCGCAATAATCTTCAAGCCGTTCGTCCAAATCTCCTCCACCTTATTGATTATCTATCTTCTGTTACAGTCTGCCCTGATGCACCCTTGTTAGGGATATGGAGAGAGATCGGCAGCACAGAAGGCAAAGAGGTTGCTAGCACTTTACAAAAATGCCACCTCTGTCTACTAATCGAAGGGGCTATTTACTCTCCCCTTATGTACACATATATGCATATATATATCTTCGGCTGTCAGTTGCAGGTCTAATTGTTCTTGTTCGGTAATCGTTTCTGGCAGGATCGTATGTGGACTACAAGACTTGCTCTTGATCTGCGGCAGCGATGACATCTGCTGCAGGCAATGCAACAGAGAGGTGACGCCTCCTATGTGCTCTTCCATATTGTCTCAGTTATTTCTCCTCAACAGCTGGAATAACGAGCTTCAGCAATTAATGAAATTAATCGTGCCGCAGAGCGTTCTCTTCTCAGGTGTCTGAGGAGAAGCCGAAGTTGTTCATATGTCTTTTCAGCACAGCCTTGTATCGCAACCTCTAGCCACCACGACTCCTCCAGCCTTGATGCAGTTCAGCATAGAAAACTGCCTTTGAGAGCCTTCTGTCCTACATCCTGAAAATATTTCCCGCCCAGCACAGCTGCGATGAGGTAACGCGATTAGTCTTCCACACTAACTTCACCACTGCGGCGCAGGATCTCATGCAAGATGCGTCACAATGACAAAGTTGAACTCACGTTTGGACCTTGTTGTGCCTATGTCAGTTGCCATGCATTCTGTAACATAGAGGAGGCAAGGGGGAACTGAGGGAGCAAGGGGGCACTTGACACCGATTTTGGTGTGTTTACCTACCCGTAACCTAGCGGCTCGGCTAAAGATATCGATAGCATAAGTACTAGGCTTGCAAAGAACAGGTCCTAGGGTCTATTTGTTCGACTAAGGGTGATGCCCCAGCATGGCCGCTGTCAAGTGACAAAAACAAGCCAAATATATAGGTGCAGGAGTGGCTGTGTCGTAAGTAGCTTACTAAACGACCACATGGTTTCGTGTTCAGTCCGACTGCGTGGCCCCAGGGTAAGTGTATTCTACTGTAGCCTCGGGCCGACCAAAGCATTGTGAGTGGATTTGGTAGACGGAAACTGAAAGCATCCCGTTATATATATATATATATATATATATATATATATATATATATATATATAGTGTCTTGAATGGCACAAAAATACACTATAATAACAACAATGGACTATAATAACTGTTATAATTTAATCATCTATAGGTCTGATGTGGTATAATATTTCGGAATATAAAATTTCCTTCTTCAGATATCCCTAGGAATTGATCGAGTCACTGCTATAATCGGTTTTCCAACGGTTTTTTTCTTTCCGGAAGCGTCTCCGCAGTGGTCTCACGAAGTTCCTTCCGGAATTCCTCATGAGAAGTGCGTTAGGGCGGCCATGTCTCAAGTACGTGTGTGCTGGCACATCCGTAGCGCTGCTTCTAAGTTATGTATTATACGTGCAGTTTCCTTTTTTTCTCCTTTTTTTATATAAATAATACATGAGCGTTTTATCAAAAATTAACTTACAGGGCATCTAAATGTAGCTAAATAATATATTGGTTGCCAACCTCCAGCCCGTTGTTAATTTGGGGCCCTAGTCTGTCTATCAGGATAGCTTCCTTAATTCTTAGATTACCCAAATTTTTTTCATTGGCCTCAATTGTGACTGTTATGCTTTTGTCGCTGTTCCGGATGGTTCATATAAGTGATGGCTAGTAAGCCCGAGAGACTGGATCCCATGAGGGGACCTGTTATCTGTTTGTATGTGTAGTCATGGAAAGAGAAGTAGGTGTTGTCCACGGTGATGGACAAAAGTTGATGTATATCAGCTGCGGTAAGTCCGAATCAGTGGATGACGGACGCTACTTTGCAGTCAGTCAATAGGTTGACCGCTGAGTGTGCTGGTACCTTTGTGTACATTGAGACTAAAGGCATATCTGTTTTGCCTGAGTTGGCCTGGGGGCAGTTGGCGCAGTCTTTGGATGACTTCGTCGGAGTTCTTGACGTGTCCAGGGAAGGTGGAGAGTATGGGTTTCAGGTTGTGATAAAGAAGCCAGGATATTTTATATAGAGGTCCTTCCACGCTGGAGACGATGGGTCTAATCTGGATCGTGCTGCTATCCTTGTGTGTTTTAATGAGGTGATAGAATGTGGGTAATCGGCTGTTCTTTGTGATGAAGTTGTTCTTGTATTTATGTAGTTGTCTCCGACTACAAATGTCAGTCCATTCGGTGTTAATTCGCTCCTCAATCCTGGTCGCTGTTGTATCTGTCACTTCAGAAATATATTCTATCATTGCTTAAATGTTCTAGTGCTAGTTTATCATATATTTCACAAGAAATCACGCAGATTTCTTTTCCTTTATCTGTTGGTAAGTAGATAAGGTTTTTGTTTTTTAGTTTTTCAGTCAATGTTTTATGTTGCGCCTTCCTTAAGATCCAGACTGCTTCAGTTTGGATAGTTTGTAGTTGAGTTCTCAGTTAGTTGGGGATGGGTGGAGTGGGTGGTCTAGTTCGTACGTAGGAAATTTGCCGAGTGTGCTGTTGTTCTTCTTTATCACCGATAGCCATTTGATTTGGTAGGCTATTCGACAAATGTTGGCTTCCAGGTCGAATAAGATTTTCTCATTCCCCTACTGGCTCAAGATAAATTTAGGGCCTACACTGAGAAGTTCTAGTTCTTCATGGGAGAGTGACCCACTCAAGTCTGTGACTAGGGATTTCGTTGTTGATGGTATACTGGCGTCCTCGATGTTATTGTTATCTCGTTCGGTGGACGTGTCCTGTTCATCTGTGTCGGTGTAATAGGCCGAGTTGTGTTGGTATTTGCTACAAAGCCACTGGAACTTAAGTTTGAGGCGTTTCTTCTCTTGGTCAACGCAGTGGTAGAAGCATTGGTCAGTAGTTGCGGTTGTTCTTCGGTATGTATGTTCATTGGTTGACGTGGATATTATTTAAGAGAATTTGCGTATGTGCTCATGTAGTTGGTGGTGTAGATAGTGTATGATTTTTCTGATGACGAACATATGTATGTATTTCATTGATCGTCGAAGAGTAAGGCTGCGGAAGCACGTGGGTAGATGTATGTTCCTGATGGTGTTGGGAATTATGTTGTTTTTTAGGCAGCGTTTAAGAAAGTTTATTTGGCCTCCGATTTTAGCACGTTTCTCTGATAGGTTGCGAACTCAACCTGTCCCAGGCGTAGAGATAGGAGAGTATTGTAGTTCACTTGAAGCACTGTGTACTGTTTGTAAAATAAATAATGTGCCTTGACTGGCACAGCAATGCACTATAATAACAACAATGGACTATAATAACTGTTATAATTTAATCATCTATGGTCTGATATAATATAATATTTCGGAAGAGGCTGACAGAGTATTCACGACGTTCAACAACATGGACATGAACATACAGTTCGCTATAGAACATCCCGACAACACTGGATCACTATAGCTACTTGACATCCAACTGAAAAGGAGAAATCCACGCATATATATATATATATATATATATATATATATATATATATATATATATATATATACGACGGGTTTCTTTCAGTTTCTTTCTGCATTATCCACTCAGAAAGATTTGGTTGGTGCGGGTTATAGCAGAAAACACTTGCCAAGGTGCCACGCAGTGGGATTGAACTCGGAATCATGTAGTTGGGAAGCAAGCTTCTTACCTTACAGCTACGCCTGCGCTTACAAACACACACACGCATACACACAAATGTGTGTATGTGTCTGTGTATAAAGGCACACACACACACATATGTGAATATAAGTATTGTGTGCAATCTATGTATGGTTGTATGAATGTAATTACGCATACATGTATGTATGTATGTATGTATGTATGTATGTATACATGTATGTATATTGTCATAACTGTTCCAAATTCACGTAGATTAATTTTCGTGATGGAAGATTATTTTGCGCTGAATTATGTTACCCAACAAGCTGCATGATATGACCAGCACACCAACTACTACTACTATTACAGTTGCTGCTGCTGCTGCTACTACTACTACTTCTACTACTACTACTACTACTGCTGCTGCTGCTTCTGCTGCTGCTGCTGCTGCTGCCACTGCTTCTGCCACCGCTGCCTTGCTTGTAATAACAAACCATTTTTACAGAGGTGACCAAACGAACAAAAAGGAATTGTTTCTAAAATGCTGCTCTTTCTTTCATTTCTTCTCCCCCCCTCTCTCCCTTTCTCAGCCTCTCTCTCTCTATCTTTCTCTCTCTCCCACTCTCTCTCTTTCTCTCTCTTTGTCTCCCTCTCTCTTTACCCCTATGCTAAATGACATTTCTAATCTATTAGATTAATCTTTCCATGATTTCCTATCGTGACTGACTGGCTTCCATACGGTTTTAGTTCTACAACTAATTTCAGGAGATCACGTTTTTATCAACGGCAAGTTGAATAGATTTGGTTTAGGTTTGTAAATGTACCACCACATACAGCTTTAAATACAAGAGCTTAGAGGAACCATCAAGAGTACTTCTTCGTGGAAATTAGTCATGCTAGAAATAGGAGCCATAAACCCCTCAAATCAAATCCTTCTGTCTAGTCTAAGGTTACTAATGTACGAGGGAGTGCTGAAAACTTTCTGGCTTTTGTGTTAAAGAAAATACAGGAGGATCAGGTAATTATGATTTTATTCAACATATTCCCTTCTCAGATTCGCACACTTATTGCAGCGGTCCTTCAATGTCTCTGAACTGGGTCCCATATGTCCCTTGGGGTCCATATAAGATTTTGTTAGAATTTATCTGTAGTAAATTGGTCATACTTCTACAATACACACAATATTTTAATAATTTTTTAATGCAGTTCCTATATATATTTAATTACATAAATATAATATATTTTCACAACTATCGGAGCGCAAAGCGTTTCTCAGGAATGTAACTTCGTGAGATGGTTGTGATCTGGAAACAGTTTTGAGAAGGAACCGGAAAGAGACGTATGTAGATGCAATGCGCATGTGCACTCTGGATTCGTAAAACGGAAAAGAAGAATAAAAACGCAATGCGGATATCAAAATAAAACGGAAGAGAAGAATAAAAAAAGTTATATGATGGTCTGCATGCCACGTCTGACACCACTATCACGCAGCTTTGCAGCAATTTTCTTGTTTACTCAATGATTATGGGGATTCATCCGAGTAAAATAGGCTGAGAAACGGCTGAGAGACGCTGCGTTAGATAGTGTCATCCTATATACATATAAAAGATGGGGGTAGTTACAGATAAAACACTTCTAATAATAACTCTACTCGATCAGGGCTAACCTGGGGCCAAACAACAGCAATAGAATCATAGTTTCTTACTAACATCCTCCCTCTCTCTTTCTCTCTCTCTCTTTCTCTCTCTCTCTTTCTCTCTCTCTCTTTCTCTCTCTCTCTTTCTCTCTCTCTCTTTCTCTCTCTCTCTTTCTCTCTCTCTCTTTCTCTCTCTCTCTCTCTTTCTCTCGCTCTCTTTCTCCCTCTCTTCCCTCTCACGCACCCGCACTCTTGCTTTTCTTACGCAAACTCTTTATAACAGTGAACACAAATTTTATTACGTCAAGCATATTTCTAATGTCCGGTTAAACATAGGTTCCTTCTGCTGAGAATGGCTTCTTAAGAGCTCTGTAATATTTTCCTTTTAGTGTCGGCTTTATGTATGGAATACCTTCGGGCAGCGTTTCCTCTTTTTTATGCTTAATGTATAAAACATTAGACTATTTGTGTGCTCCATATGAAAATTAATAATTAACGATTCGGAACTTGATTGTCATGCTATTATTAAAATCTCATCCATATTGTAAATGAGTTATCAAATTATTATTTCATATTCGATGCATAGATATACAAGCGAATACATACAGGAGGAGACATATGAATATTTTATATCTCTATTTCTAAATATTACATATGAGAAATCCAGGTTGAATGAGAATTATTCAGATAGTCGAGTGATAACGGTTTCTTTAAGAACAAACTTTTTTATGAACAACGGTTTTAAGTAATTAGTATATTAGCTTCAAATATGATAGACAATAAAAATTGAAATTGAAAGGTGACTTGGTAAGGAAATAACTTAAATGTTCCGCCTAAATTCTGTTCGTTGTGTTTTTGAAACAAAAGCTGAGATTGCCCGATATCAAAAAATTGTACATCTGCTAACTTATACGTTACACTCATTTGAAATTTATTTTATTTTCAATATTTCTCTGCTTAATGCATATAAACAAGACTGCATTATTGTGCTTAAACTTTCTGCAGGTAAACATTACATACACGCGCTCGCGCATTTGTACATTTACACTCTCTATATCGGTGTGTGTGTGTGTGTGTGTGTGTGTGTGTGTGTGTGTGTGTGTGTGTGTGTGTGTGTGTGTGTGTGTGTGTGCGTGCGTGTGTGTGCGTGCGTGTTGTTATGTCTGTGTGTATCTGTGTACAGAATATACTTTCTGTAACAATTTCATCGCGGAGTTGACACCTACCTTTAATGGAACTTCCAAGCAATTAGTAAACAACAAGAAAATCAACAGTGGATTTCTCGCTCAAGAAATGAGACTTCAGCTTTTGGTAAATTTTCCGATCACTGAAGTGCTGTTTCCTCTCTTCTATCAGCAATAGGTTGTCAAAGCCTAATAGCTACTAAATTATAAAAAAAACATGTGGATGTGAGTCCACTGATGATATTTAAATGGTACCTTTTCTTACGAAGTTATCTTTCTTCCTGCAGATGTAACTTCAATTGTCGATGATAACACTGAGTACAGATTTTTGCTTGCCTCTGAATCGTTACTCTTTATTCAACGAACTCCCGTCGGATATCATAATACAGAATGATATAGTGGTGTCATAAGATCCAAACCACTTCTAATATTCTCGCCCTGGAAAGGCTACGATCTCGCTCGTCATTACATGTATGCATTGTTTCTGTGTATCATCATTGCCATCAATATTTCAAGGATAATACATTTATCTGTCCCACTTTGAGCTTTTAAGAGTGTAATGTATTTGGGGTTAATCTCACGGCAAATTTCTAAGTTGTAGACTTTGGCTTTCAAATAGAGGTTGTTCCAACAAGTATTCAAAACACTAGAGCGTATGAGTAAACTCAGCAGCGCACTGGTTGCGTTTTCTTTTCTGCCCATTCACTCAAGCAACTGCAAAAAATAATTTTAATGATCACCTAAACTTTTAAAAATTATTAATAGGGTGATGATGATTTTATATATTATAGCATTATGCATATGGTCAAACTATGAAACTGAGAAAATCTTGAAACGGTGAATGGACTCTGGAACATTATTGTCCCTAAATAAATATAATGGACTAATAAGGAAATATTATCAATACGTATCCGGACTGGTGCCATATTAATGAAGCTAAAGCACGCAAACTAAAGCCACTGTACACAGATTGACTTTCAACTCAGTTGTGCATACGCACTAACTTTTCACTTTCTAGCTCGAGGTTGTCATGATGATACCTGCTCAGTGGCCTATGCAATGTTGCAAAAAGCGTAGGAAGAGGAGTGTATGAGCCACACACAAGTGTACAAGTGGTTCAGACGTTTCCAAGATTGCTGAAAAATGTCGATATTAACGAATGTTCTGGGAGACCTGCAAGCAGAAGAACTGAGAAAAACATCGCAGATGCGCGTGCAGCTGTGAAGGAAAGATCATCGAATCACCATCCGCGAGTTATCAGAGGATGTGCAGAAACAGACAGGACAAAAAGATTACAACAATAGCGATTCTCACTTTAAAACTAATCATTTTGAAAATCTTTTTAGATTACTCTCTCTCATGTATCCATGTTTAAAACTTCAGCGCGATCGGATGAACAACACGTTTGAGGTGCTGATGTGTTTACATCCCCGTAACTTAGCTGTTCGGTAACAAAGACCGATAGAATAAGTACCTGTCTAAACAATAGTAAAAAATGATTACTGGGTCAATCCATTCGACTAAAAATTCTTCAATGCGATGTCACAACAGGGTTTCAGTCTAATGATTGAAATAATTAAAACAGATAAAAGATAAAGATAGATAGATAAATAGAAGCATACATACGTATGAGTATCTGTACATGTATATATAGTTGTGTATCTGTATGTATGTATCTTTGGTTATATGCATGGATATAAAAGAAAATCCTGCATTGTACACACACACAAACTCATATGCACTCATCTTCCACTCACTTTCTCTCTCTCCCCATCTCCTTCTCTCACACTCACACACAACTGCTCTCAAATAAACATTCAATTTTCTAATGCACACAGGTTTTGCATTATATTAGGCATTATGCTGTATATGCTAACATGTGTCTCACTTTACTCCCTCTGTGTAACTAATTTCTATGAGATGAATGTAATACAACCATTATTACAATTTATACTCGGTCAATTCATTTAATATCCAGGATCCATTTTAGATTGCATAGCCGGAAGGTGTTGAAACGCCGTTCTTGCTTGGAGGTGATGCTTCAGTTCAGGACTCACTGTTGAAAAACTGTGTGCTGAGGACTCATGCACTGAAAATTGCAACTTTAGCTAAGTGTTTTCCCAGACTCCCATTTTTGCCGATCTAGATTTGCGGCTGTTCTTCCAATATGTCTATAGATATCAGACACTGGAGGAATGTTCAGGATTGTTCAATCCTTTCATACAGGTATTAAGAATGTCATTTAGTTTTAATGTTTCGCTTTTCGGAAGCCCTCAGCAACTGTCATGAAATGAAAGAGGTTCTGCGTGCTTCATCTATCCAGTCCGGTATTTTCTTCGCTGTCACGCTGATCATTGCGTGTTTATCTTTATACCAGATTAGACAGGTAAGTATTTATCCTTTTTCAATTATAGGCATATGAGTGGCTGTGTGGTAAGTAGCTTGCTTACCAACAACATGGTTCCGGGTTCAGTCCCACTGCGTGGCATCTTGGGCAAGTGTCTTCTACTATAGCCTCGGGCCGACCAAAGCCTTGTGAGTGGATTTGGTAGACGGAAACTGAAAGAAGCCCGTCGTATATATATATATATATATATATATATATATATGTGTGTGTGTGTGTGTGTGTGTGTGTGTGTGTGTGTGTGTGTGTGTGTGTGTGTGTGTTTGTGTGTGTGTGGTTGTCCCCCAACATCGCTTGGCAACCGATGCTGGTGTGTTTACGTCCTCGTAACTTAGCGGTTCGGCAAAAGAGACCGATATAATAAGTACTAGGCTTCCAAAGAATAAGCCCTGGGGTCAATTTGCTCGACTAAAGGCGGTGCTCCAGCATGGCCACACTCAAAAGACTGAAGCAAGTAAAAGAGTAAAGTGTATGGCTGAAAACCAAAGCACGCGAAATACTCATCAAAGACGTGCAGTTTACAAATGCCACGACACTGGCAACACACTTGGAGGAGAAACTGCCCCCGCCTTATGAACAATCTCACAAGAGCCTGTCAAGACTTCGTCTTCACAATCAGTACTGAGCCAAGGCGTTGAGCACTCTGATACCATTACCATCAACGACTGCGGCAGTCCACGTGTTCACATACTTGGCTACACTATCGCGGAAGTATGTACGTACAAACAGTCATACATACGCGCGAACTTACACATATACATACATATGTATATGTATGTGTGCGTATGTTTATACTCTCTGCCTGATGACTACTATTCAATGGACAGTAAACTCCTTTCAACCCTAACCCAACAGCGTATTCGAAGTAATTTATTTCAATTTCTGGTCAAAACCTCTTCATTATTTACATGAAAAATACACATAACTTGCATTTCTTCCAAGCTTATCAAAAGTCAAGGAAGTGAATATGCTTCACATATGTTTAGGAGAATGTAAATTCTCATTCACAATTGCTCATAATATATATGCATGCCTCCGTTAGAGTGTATAGTGACGAAAATAGTATTAAATCATCTATCAGACGGATAAGGCTATAAATATTTTATGAGATCATTTATAACAATTTTCTCATTTTTCTATTACCTTTAATGTAGTTTGTTTCATTATTTTACATATTAAATCTCAAAATTATCCTTTCAAACTTTGATTCACTATATTTTTATTATTTCTATTACAGAGTAATCCATGTGTAACTAACTTTTCTTCTATACAACAGTAGCAATGTTTGGAATGAAAAGAAAAGAAAGAAAAAAAATTCCAGCAGAGTTAATGAACGAATGCAACGCCATATTATATGTTCTATATGCACCGATGGATGTTTTTCATTTGCCCCACATAAAATCACCTCATATTCGTGACTCTCAATAAAAATATGAATTCTTCATCTGATGGTGCTTTCAATTTAGTATTTACATTAAGTAAATAAGAGTAATTTGTGAGAATAGTTACTTTCTATAGTCTTTTTTCTTTTGTATATCCACGCAAAAATTCTTTAGACTTCATTAGTTTCTTTTCTGAATTCAATA
Organism: Octopus bimaculoides; assembly: GCF_046866305.1. Classification (NCBI taxonomy): domain Eukaryota; kingdom Metazoa; phylum Mollusca; class Cephalopoda; order Octopoda; family Octopodidae; genus Octopus; species Octopus bimaculoides. The sequence continues at coordinate 59,054,255 of NC_142937.1, read as the reverse complement.
CGTTGACAACTTGTTTGCGCCTTCTAGTCACGTGTCATTCGATCTTCTCCGGGGATGGCTTTCATTACAGCCAGCAGCAAACAAATATAAGAAAACAGCATCATATAAAAGTATCAAAAGGAAAGATGTTGAATCAAGAAACTGGGAGAATTTTCACTGGCTAAAGAAAATCCATTCAGTTAAGATCATTGTAAAAATCTGAACCATTTAATTGGAAAACTACTGATACGGCGTTATTCCTGTAGTAATGTGTGCGCGTGTGTGCCTGTAGCCGGCTTTTACCAACACTATTTAAGCTCATGGATAAAGAAAATAAGAAAAGTAAAACAAAAAGTAAAATAAAACAATGGAAGAGATGAAGGATTACTTAGCCATAATATCTTGGTTTTATATAAATTTATTTGCAGCAAAGACCTTAGCGTACAAATTTCATTACATGAACAATTCACAGAGGAATGGTTTCATTCCTGTATTCTGAATTCTCAGTTAACATCTACTTTGCCTTTAATTGTTTAGAGTTCGATTAATTAAGAACCTGCCAATGGAAATGGGCTGGCAGAGCTTTTGGTGCGTAAGGGTAGTTCTTTACATTCTGTTTTAAAATTCTGTCTAGGTTACCCAACAAAAAGAAAATGAACTCAAGTCTTCTCACAAGCCAAGTGTGGCAACTAGAATAAATCTTCAAGACAATGCCAGCACCGAATGTGTGTGTGTGTGTGTGTGTGTGTGTGTGTGTGTGTGTGACAGAGAGAGAGAGAGAGAGAGAGAGAGAGAGAGGCCATGTATGTGCTAGTTAAGAGTTAGTAATTTACTCTATTGTTTCGTAATTTTCAGAAACCTATGAACAGGTGTGATTTAGGAGTTAATATTTCCCGAATGAAGGCAGCAAGCTGGCAGAATTGTTAGCACAATGTTTAGAACCATTTCGTCCAACTTTACGTTCTGATTTCAAATTCCGCCGAGATCGACTTTGCCTTTCATTCTTTCGTGGTCGACAAAATAAGTACCAGTTGAACCATCGATATAATCGACTTGTCCTCTCCTCGGAATTGCTGGCTTTGTGCCAAAATTTGAAACCAATATTTCCTGAATGAAGATAAATTATGCTATGTCCACATAGCACCACTATCTTATTGATAACTGTAGATCGAAAATATTGTAGGTCGAAATTGGTTGGCTTGCTGTGACATGATAAAGTCTACCAAGTTCAAACCTGTGATCTTAAACCTGTATCTTTTTTGAGTAGTTGGTCAAATCCGATGGCTGAAAGTTTGCGCCAATTGACCTGGGATTTTTGGGCGTCTAAAAACTATTCAGCAGATGCTTTCTTCGATTACGACACCTAAAATACTTGATATCCAATTGAGGGATTTCGCCCACGTCGATATCAATATTCAGTTATTCAAAATCTGCAGGTTCGCAACCCATTGAAGTACGGAATACATATGGTGCTCTTATTGTGTAATTTAAGCAGAGTGTTTTCAATGTAAACTAACTTCTAATTGAAACCAGTTCTAGATATTACATCGCTATAATAGGTGTTTGTCCTATGGAAGACGTTTGCGACTGAAGACAAAGCAGTTACCTACTTGTTCCAATGAAAGGAAATTTGAAGGATATACGTTCGTGAACAAAATGGGAAAATGTAAATGAATAATCTGAGGGTTTTGCAATGAGTAGTTCTGTTGTTCCAGTTATGGAATTACTTATTTGATTATATTTTAAGTGGATGACTGTTAAACATACACTTGAATTATTTACCTAATGCACAAATAAATGTAGCGTGAAAAGCTTTAAGTTTTTGAGTTGCTGTTACCGTCTACCCTTTCACGCAATTTCCGTCAACCCAGTTTTACACACAATTTTCGGATCGATTTGTAAGTTTATTAGAAGGCAGTTTCCCAATATGACGAAAAGTGTATCAATCACTGGACTTCATGATTCCGAAGCAAATTTTCTTAACTATTCAGCCATATCCACACCTTTCACTGTTATTCTTTTGATACATAGGAGCACATTTAGAAAAAAACTTGCTGAGTTTGCGGTAACAGAAAAACCAGAGACTAAAGTATATAATGTGTATCAAATCACTAGTAAATTAAATTGAAAGCATTAGTCTAACAGTTAATCACACGCATGTAATCGTTAAGCTCCCTTCCCCAAGATTTCGGGCCTTGTGCCTGTAGTAGAAAGAATTATGTTGCAGAATCGTTTGCACATCGGGCAAAATGTTTAACGGCATTTCTTCCGACTGTTTACGTACTGTTTAAATTCCACCAAGGTTGACTTTGCTTTTCATTCTTTGGAGATCGATGAATAAGTATCAGTCAAGTATTGGGACCTATGTAATCGATTTCTCTTCCCCTAAAATTACTGGTCTTGTACCAAAATCTGAAATTTACAATGTTACACAACATTACACCTAGCTAAGCCGAGAATTTAATGGCCTGGCTTTCAATGGATAGCTCGTATCGTGTCACCGATACTGCTCTGCGTTAAGAGAGTATATAATTCGCTACTATATTCTGTGGAGGCGCGTGGCTTAGTGGTAAGGGTGCTGGACTCGTAAGACTGTAGTTTCGTTTCCTGAACCGAGTAACGCGTTGAATTTTTGAGAAAAACACTTCATTTCACGTTGCTCCAGTTCACTCAGCTGGAAAAAATGATAAACCCATGACAAAACGGCGTCCCATCCAGGTAGAGAATTTGTACGCCGGGGCATCAACCTTTTTGAGTCGGCATGACTCGAGAAAGTAACTTCACCTTTTTTTACCATGTTCTATGCTGCAACGAAACTGGAATATAAAATTATTGAGCAGTGGCTGAAAACAGTGAACTAAATAACTTTTAACTCAGTAGTAACATAAATAAGACAGCTTCTGTAGCGCAGTATTTTTTATATTTTGCCTTTTACAAGAAAATCCTATAAGTACCGAGAAGCCTGGAAGTTAATCATTCAGAGATACATTCAATGGCGTTAAGCAGGAGATAACAATAACGACAAAGTCAACAACAAGCTCACCAGGCTCAGTAACTTGCGTTTTACTTCCGCAAACTTATTTTTCCTAATAGCACATTCGAACTTTGTTATTTGCACTACTTCAGCAAAAATATTTTCTATATGTCATAGATTTGTATTATGACATATTATTAACTTTCTGATTTCCGCACATAGCGTGTCACAATTTCATTTATTCAACAATTATATTTATTTTAAAACCCAACTGACATTTTCATAGAAGTTCACATTTACACTTATTTTCCAACCTTACCGTTTGTATGTCTGTCTATGCATCACACAACAGTTTTCTGTAATCTGTCTATCTGTTTGCGTTTGCTCGCCTCTTTATATATGTACCTACCATTATGCGTATGTGTGACTAACAGAGAGAGAGAAAGAGCTAGAGAAAGAGAGAGGGGAGGGGAGAGACAGACAGAGCAGAAGAGAAAAAGTGATTTATGCACTAGAATTATTCTGCCACTAACCTGATCCCGTATCCGACAATAAATAACCAAAGGTTGTTTATTGTAGGAAATGGTGAAGAACATTTTCGTACACTTAATTCCTGATTCAAAATGAAGTCTGACTTTTTCCTATTATTTATATAGTGTTGTTTATATCATTCCTATGTCATGTATTTTCCACATCTTTTACTACTTTTTCTCTTATAGAGTCGTTCTCTTTTTGTTTTTGTTTTTTTTATTTTGCTTGCTCAAAGACAAGCAAAGAACGAAAGCATGAGTCTTGGATATAAAGTATAAGGTAAATACTAAAATCTAGTTAAAGTTCAATAATTTACAGACACACATTTTGACATCTTCGTGTCCCATTGGTACCACCCACACAATATATTGCTTTCAAATTTTGACGACAAGGCCAGAAATTTCGGGAGGAGGGGGTAAGTTGATTACCTCGACGCCAGCGCTCAACTGGTAATAATTATTTCATCAACCGCGAAAGGGTGAAAGACAAAAATCGACTTCGGCGGAATTTGTACTTAGAACCTCGAGGCGAATGAAATGCTGCTAAGCATTTTGACGGATGTACTAATGATTCTGCCAGCTCGCTGTCTTATTTGTTGACAATATAGTAATCCGACGATTATTGTGGGTGTTACGTTCCAAAATCCTCCGCGATAGGTGAAAATCCGCGAAGTAGAAACAGTACTTTACTGTATAATCTTTTTATGATTATTTTTATAATTTGTATATATCTATTTTATTATAAATGCAGAGCAACCCTACAGAGGAATCGACGTCAGCTTAAATAATAAACTGCGATAGGAGAACCGCGATAGGTGAACCGCGATATGGCGAAGATTATTCTATAGTATTAACGAATTTAAGTCAAAGATGACTTTCTCAAAGTTATGTAAAACTTTAAAACTTGAACTTAGTTTCAAATTCTTTCAAATGATATACTTTGGAAGAACTATGCTGAAGAGGAAAGGAGAAAACAATCTCGCGCCTTTTCCTCTTTATTATAATTTACGTCTACCCACTGAATCCTTCGATGGATGGGAGCAGGAAACTAGCTTTATGCTTATAGGTAAGATGTCTAGATGTATCCCTGTAGTAGTATAAACCGTTCTGGAGTATGCGTATGACATCAGCTGCTATCTTAGCGCCTGGAGAAAATGCAAGAGCTTTTAAGCAGAGTGAAGCGTACAAGGGTTGCATTTTGGCTAAACGCTTTGTACACTAGGGTAGTAAATTTTTTTAAATGCCTTGGTTTATGTATCAGCTCAATGAAGTAAAACCTCAACGTGGGGAAGATGCTAGAGCAGACTGTACAGCATGACCAGTGTGGAGAACAGCCACACAGAAGCGGCAACAAACATCATTATTTAGTATCGTTACTAGTATCATTAATTAATATCGTTACTACTTGAATCTTTTTCAGAGATTTTAAAACCAGCTACTTTAGCTTGTTTTACACACACACACACACACACACACACAGAGAGGCACACGCGCGCGTGCGATTTCTTTCACTTTCCGTCTGACAAGTCCACTCGGAAGGCTTTGGTTGGCCCGAGTCTATAGCAAAAGGCACTTTCCCAATGTGCTACGCAGTGGGACAGAATCCGGAACCATGCGCTTTCCAAGCAAACTTCTTACCACACAGCCACGCCTGTAACTAACATTGATGATTTATAATAACCATGAAAAACTTTGATTTAAGTTCACTAATGAACTATACCGATGAGTTATATATATATATACCGAAAGCTGCGTCTTATAGACGATGTGGGAAAGAAACAACAATGTAAGTACGATAGCTAACTTCAACTGGATTTCAACATTCTTTTTATGTATTAGGCTGACAAGTGTTATTGATGATAGGAGAAAAATTTACTTCAGCTCCAATAAGCACTTTATAGTGAACAATAAATAATGATTACTCCTTCTCTCCTAAAACTAAGAGGAAAGTGAACTATTCTAGTCGCTGGAACACTCTAGAATGAAATATGAATAAGAGTAAGAATACTGTACTATACATAAATAAAATTCTCTAGAGCATAGTTTAAGTGCACCAAAAAAGAGGCAGACCAAGAAAATCTCGGTCAACCTGAAAGACTGAAAAGGGATTGCAGTTTTTCTACATGTAACGGAGAACAAAACTAAGGTATGATTCGTGGCAACCAGAAACGAGAAAATAAAAGTTTGAGCATCACACAGACACAGACACACACACACACACACACATACATGCATATATATATATATATATATATATATATATATATATATATATATATATATATATATATATATATATATACTGAGCGTTCGGGATAAATTTGACAGTTTGCATAAAAAGAAAAGAAAAAAATATTCCATCCAAATTTTTTTTTTAATTTAAAAAAAAAATATCAGCTAGATTATGGCTGGGAGATAACAGTTCCCCAGCTTCCACCAAGGACAGCTCCAAAACTTGGCGCATGCGTACTTCATGGTGTCCCTGGAAAAATCTGGAAATCTGGCCTCGAGTAGTCCCTTAATATTGCGCACCACCTCGGCCTTAGTGTAGCAGACAGAGTGGTTGGTGTTGTTCTCAACCTCTCCCCACACATAGTAACCTATGGGATTACAATCGAAGGAATTAGGAGGACAGAAATTAGAACAGGTGAAGTCTTAGAAATTCTCCGACAACCACTTTTAAATCTTTCCAGCGGTATAGCAAGGGGCCAAATCCTGCTGCCACATATATGGCCTTCCAGCAGCAACCCCTCTCTATACAAGAATTGACTACAGCCTTTAGTAGCTTCAAATAAACTTTTGAATTGAGTCTAAGGTGCTGTTAGAAGATGTTGGGAGGAATTCTGACTTGTGGACGCTGTCAGAATGCCTGCTGGCCACGGCTTCGTAGTCTCCATTGCAACTTCTCATATCATATCTTACAACCTTTACAGTGTTCACAGAACATTGGGTAGCAGTGATGACGTCGGCATTTTGATATCTGGCGCGAATCATTATAATACAGGTAACTCTTTTCCAACATTCAGCTGGTTTATTTTCCTCCATGTGAGTTAACTTTTTCTCAACTATAACTTGAAGCAATGTGTTCCTGAAAAAAGGAGACAAAAAGAAATCATATTTAGCCCGAGCATACATGTATTCCTGTGAAACTTGAACCTGTTATGAAAGGCATTTTAAAATGTTAGAAAAATTCCACCAAAAATGCCTTCGTCATATTTTAAGAATTAAATGGAATTATTTTACTCCAAACACAGATATCCTTGCATCTGCAGGCATCCCCTCAATTAAAGCCATGATTTTGAGGAACCAATTGAGATGGTGTGGCGATATTGTTCGAATGGCAGATGAACGCATGCCGTAACAGCTGTTTTATGGTGAGCTTGCAGAGGGGAAACGTTATCGGCATAAACCTAAAAAAAGGTTTAAGGATGGCATAAGGACTGCTATGAAGTCAATTGGAATGGCTCCAAAAGATATAGAAGTCCTCGCTTCAGATCGAGTTGGATAGCGAACAAGGGTGTGGAGTGGAGTGAAAGCATTTGAAGAGGCCAGGATGATGCAAGCCGGGCTCAAGAGACATTTAAGGAAAAAGGTGAAGACTGAGAAGGTGAATGACAAGGACCTTTTTGTGTGCACAGTCTGTGACAGACCATGTCTGTCCTTGGCTGGCCTCAAATCTCACCTGCGAACCCATGGAAAACAAACCTCACCCAGCTATTCTGATTATATGTCTGTGCACACGTTTGAATGTGATGTGTGCCAGAGGGTTTGCAAATCCAATGGGGGTCTTAAAAGACATGTTAGGATCCACAATGAGCAGAACTTACTTGCAGGTATTAGTAGTGCAAATCAGAGGTGCAATCTGTGTGGGTGTTTTTTCAAAACACTGTCTGGTTTAAAAAGCCACATCAGACGCCATGAAAGGGCTAAGGTGTAGGTGCAGGAGGTGGTCAAACTCTGTTTAAGGAGTAGACAACCACCATATATATATATATATATATATATATATATATATATATATATATATATATATATATACTTACTTATATGCATACACATATATGTATGTATGTATAGATAGATAGATAGATAGATAGACAGACAGACAGACAAACAGACAGATAGATAGATAGATAGATAGATAGATAGATGGGTACACACACTCTCATATATATATGTAAATATATATGTATTTCCATATATATGTGTATATATATATGTATACACACATATACACATGCATATATGGGTACAGGACGTCACAAACAGTAAACAACATGAAATACGAAAACAGATAAATTGAATACACAAACAACGAGAGAAACAAATGGAAAATAGGACAAGTAACATAAAGAACGACCCTTCACCAGTTTTCGGCTGCCTATCTGCTCCTTATTTCGAGCATTGAACGATAATGTGAGTCTTCAAAAGGCAGTTGCTCCCACAAAAGCCAAAATGAAACTTGGGATTTTATGGAGGGTCAAAGTTGGTAACGAAAACAGGAGAGGGGAGACATACAAGGAAACTGAACTAAAACAAACATGTTGGGTCATTAGACCAGACGAAGGTAAAATAACGAACACTGGAGAAATATTTTCTTTGACGAGAGAAAAGATAGAAGAGAGAGGTGAGCAACTGCCTTTTGAAGACTCATACTGTCGTTCAATGCTTGAAATGAGGAGTAGATAGGCAGTCGACAACTGATAAAGGGTCGTTCTTTATGTTACTCGTTCTGTTTTCCATTTGTTTCTCTCGTTGTTTGCATATTCAACTTATTTGTTTTCGCATTTCATGTTGTTTACTGCTTGTGACGTCCTGTACCCATATATGCATACATCTATATAGATATGTGTGTGTGTGTGTGTGTGTGTGTGTGTGTGTGTGTGTGTGTGTGTGTGTGTGTGTGTGTGTGTGTGTGTGTGTGTGTGTGCATATATATATAATTTATACTATTGTTTGATTGAACGCCACGCATCCATTTCCAGATAAGTATATGTATGTATATATGTATATATGTATTGGGTCATTCCATAACTAACACGGTTATTTTCAGTTGCATGAACTAAAAGTCGGAGGAGGAGGGGATAAAAGCATATAGTCATTTTACCTTGTACTTATTCTTAGTACAAGTTCTGAAGACTGCAATTCCATTTTAACAGTTATTTTTCAAAGCTATAATGGAAGTGACAAAGGAGCATATTCGGCATATTTTGCGTTATGAGTTCAACGAGGGCAACAATGCAACGAATAGTGCGAGGAATAATTATGCAGTATATGTGGATTAGACAATAAGCGTAAGCCATTGTCAACGGTGGTTCCAGAAATTCCGAGCCGGAAACAACATCCTAGAAGACGAGCCTCGTCCTGAAAGAACTGTAGAGTTCGACGAGATCGTCCTGAAAACCCTAGCGGAACAAAACCCCATCGTAACCGTTGAAGAATTAGCAGAGTAGCTTGGATTTGGTCGCTCAACCATTCCTCGACACCCGTACTAGAAGAAAAACCACCATCTTTGATTTCAAAGGTTTTCTTCCATCAGGATAATGCTCGGCCACATACGATGCCCCACCCACCATACTCGCTGGATGAGTATTTTTCATCGCGCCAAGTGAATTTTGGAAGAGGGGCCTTGCGAGTCTACCTGATAGATGGAAGAGCATTGTAGAAAATGAAGGAGAGTATATTTTTAATTAAAAAAGATCTTTGTTTATTTTAATTTTCAAAAATAAAAGTATTAAAAAACTGCATTATTCATGGGATGAACCAATATATATATATATATATATATATATATATATATATATATAGTGAGAATTTACAAAAAACACAAAACACGAACACCGGTGTGTAAACAACAAACCGCTATATTAGTTTAACTTTCGGTAGATGAGAAAGTCTTTTACGTTTCGAGCCCACGCTCTTCGACAGAAAGGAACACAGAAATAAACGGGGAGAGAAAATAGAAAAAGGTTTAGTGGCTAGCGATCTATCATATGTATGTATGTATGTATGTATGTATGTATGTATGTATGTATGTATGTATATTTCCTTTTTATCTGGTTTGCTAGATTCTTTATGTGAATTCGTTTGTTGAAAATTTTTGTAGTGTCTAGGGAGAGTTATTATACCAGTATTATTAACATCCGCACTGGTTCGAATCCACACCTTTCTTATTAGTCAGTTGGTCAAGTATGAAACTAACTAATCGATGGTTTGTTTAATTTGGTTAACCAGTGAGTCATTTGTTCATATTATGTCTTACAAGCAAAAACAAAACAAATGACTTACTGTTTAATTAAACTAAACAAATAATCGACTGGTTAGTTTTATATTTAATCAATTGCTTAATCATCAAGGAGTGAAATTGAATCAGTGTGTGTGTGTGTGTGTGTGTGTGTGTGTGTGTGTGTGTGTGTGTGTGTGTGTGTGTGTGTGTGTGTGTGTATGAATGTATATCATATACATATCACCTCATATATATGCGTGTATCTATGTTTTTCTATTTGTCTAGTTTGCATCTTTCTCCTTAAGGAAATAGCCATAGTTCTTTATTTTTGTCTCTGTATGCCTGACAAGTATTCGCACACATTTATCACACATATACAAACACTAGCACATGGCTACACATAGTTATTTCTCATTTCTTGATTCTTTTCTTGTCTCTTCTATTGCATATACTTTTTTTTTCTTTTTCATTAGTGGCTTTTGTACGGTGACATCTGCAAGTGAAACTATACCTTTCGTTGATATTTTATACGCTTGCTATTCTCTTTAATTTCTGACTTTTCATCGATCGGTTTTCCAAAGAAGTATTTTAAACTTGTTATAAGTTACCTTATGATAACCATGAAGTTATGTGTTGACAGGTAAAAATGTTTCCTTATATATTATGGATGGCATTCTTTTGGAAGAGACTGACAGCTTAAGTCAGTTTATGAAAAGCGAATAAACGAGAAAAAAAAGAGGTCAATGGCTTTGCACCAAATCGTATTTAAAACAGCGCAAAATGAAACGCATCTTTTCTTGGCCGACATTCGACTTGCTTTTTCCACTCGGCTCTGAATGTGATTGATTTAAAAAGAGAACAATGCAGACTTCTCTGTCCAATCTTTTAGCTAGAAGCAATTTTTGCTTGACTGTCCATCTTAGTAAAGTTGGTATCGTTGTCCACGGTGGCAGTCTCACTATGCGGTGACAGCAATTGTTCAAACTGATATGGTGGCATATACACGTCAAAACAAACTTGCCACTTGATGTCACTTCCTATCAATTAACTAGATTTTGGCCTCATCTTTCGGATGCACACGATTTTTCATCATTAAAGTAATACATTCGTACATATAGACAAATATGCTATGATGTAGTGGGCTACCACATATACGTCCGTGTAAGTCAACATTTATACACACACACACACACACACATATATATATATATATATATATACATATATATATATATATATATATATATATATATATATATATATATATATATATATATATATATATATATATGTATGTATATATGTATGTATGTATATATATATATATATATATATATATATATATATATATATATATATATATATATATATATATATATATATACACCCATATATATATATATATATATATATATATATATATATATATATATATATATATATAGAGAGAGAGAGAGAGAGAGAGAGAGAGGTGGGGGAGATAGATTTATCCGCTCTCTCTCTTTTATACAAATAGAAATATGACCGTATGAATATATACTTTTATATTTGTATCTTCGTCTGATTATATATATATATATATATATATATATATATATATATATATACACACTTATTTAAACGCACATAAAGAAATATGTGCCAATACTTACACAGACATACATTTTATGTGTGTATGTGAGTGAGTATTTGTACACACACTCACATACATACATAAACGCGGAAATATTATATTTATACGTATAGAAATATATACTTCGCGTACGATTACAGCGGCATACGCGTACATAATAATGTATCTTGTATGTGTTTGTATACATATGAACATATTAGTGCACGTGTCTTGCGTGTGTACGTATGTATGTATGTATGTATGTATGTATGTACGTATGTATGTAGAAGCATAATAGTGTATTAGTATATGTGTTGATACCATCTGTTGCTTTAATTTTGGAAACCATTTGTTTATAAATCCTTCTCTGCAGCATGACAGAAAATCATGAATGAAAAGTTTGTCTGACAGATGCAGCAAACTATTTTATTGACATCTGTATCAAAATATATCTAAAAGCAATACTGGTATTGATGGAAATGAACAGAATCTCAACCGAAAAGCAAATACATTTCTTCTACTGTGATAATAGAAGTGTAAAGAAATTATTGTATAGTTTTCGGGATGATTGGATGCGCAAAAAGCTTGGAGGATATTTATATGACCAGTTTGGTCAAAGTATTAAGATAGCAGAAGCACAGTTCCGTGTTTTGTTTCTTTCTATCTTTTCTTGTTTTTCTAATACGTATATTTGAAATAAGGTCTGACGCTAAAACTAATTATAATAAAACTACTCTGGGTTTTTCAGACACTCAGCTTTGTCTCACTTTTACTTTACAAATGGAAACCGTCCGGAAATTTCTCAGTAAATAAACAAAGACTGTTCAGGATCAGCAAATTCTTCAAAAAGCTATCAAACGTATTACTCATTTTACATTCTGACGAAGCTAAATTTGCACGAATATGGTATTAATAACCAATATTTCCGTATTATATTTTACATCAAAACAAATATGCATTATATTCTTCGTCTAAACGCCATAATAACTCTCAAATACATTATAACTACACTGTATCAAAATAGTTTTCTGGGGGGTTTTTGGGGTTTTTTTTTTTTTTATATTTGACACTTTGCCCACCATGTCCGTTCTGCGGCATATTTTCTTTTGTACCATCGGTCTGCATTTTTTAAATTGTTAACTATATATGATCTAGTTCACTTTACAAACTACAACATTGATTTACACATGCGCATCACCGGTGATCCTCACAATACGAAACTAACAGTATATTCATTCTGTACCGCAGATTTCACCGGCGAAACTCATTTTAAAATCTGTTAGATTGTCCATTATACCGCCATTTCTGGATCTTTTCATTTATTTATGATTTTTTACCTATGTGTTACATTTCAGATTATATTATATGACCCTCAAAGGTTTATTTTTTCCGTAAATTATTTTATAGCGAGCAGCGCTCCAGTGATTGAGATGTCTAGCTTACAATCTTTTTACCATTTCTTATCTCAGCTTTTATTGATTCAAATTGAAAAGTCTTTCGAGAAATACGAAATACAAAGAAGCATATGTTCAGTACATTCCCTAAAATGCGAATATTGTAGTTTGAACCCACAGTACTATGAATTTCCATAAAAACAGCATCACCATCAAGAGTTCACGGTGAATCTCATGGTATATTAAAAATATTACGTAGGGATTCATCGGCGATTCCCATTGTAGACAAAATGTTATAAAAAACACTTTGCTTTAATACTTTGTTATAGCTTGAGGTGTGAGATCCAAAATCTGACTTCATTGGTACATCATCAGCCTAAAAATTACAGTCATCACCTTGGCTTATTCTATTAGACATTACTAAATCCTCAGTGAGACGTAAGACATACTAACCAGCAGTAAATTGATGCCATGATGTTGTGCAGCCCATCATCATATGTAGCAACATTCTACGTTAGTTACGTCTGTGTATTTTGGAATGAATAACACTACTACTACTACTACTACTACTACTACTACTACCACCACCGCCGCCGCCGCCGCCGCCGCCGCCGCCGCCGCTGCCACCGCCGCCGCCGCCGCCACCGCCGCCGCCGCCGCCGCTGCCACCGCCGCCGCCGCCGCCACCGCCGCCGCCGCCGCCGCTGCTGCTGCTGCTGCTACTACAACCACTACCACCACCACCACCATCGCCGCCGCTACTACTACTACTACTACTACTACTACTACTACTACTACTACTACTGCTGCTGCTGCTGCTGCTGCTACTACTACTACTACTGCTGCTGCTGCTGCTGCTGCTGCTGCTGCTGCTGCTGCTGCTGCTGCAACTGCTGCTGCTAATGCTACTGTTTCTGCTGCTGCTGCTGTTGCTGTAATATGCTTTTACTTAAGCTTGATTTAAGCCCACCAAGATCAACTTTGTTTTTCATCACTCAAGTAATGTCTTCGATGATATTGATTAGCCTCTCCCTCAAAATTGCTGGTTTTCCACTTAAATCAGAATCTGTCGTCGTCGTCATCATCATCATCATCATCATCATCATCATCATCATTATGCCGATATAACCGACTAGTCCCCACCCATCAAATTTCAGGCCTTGTGCCTAAAGTTGAGAGGACTATTATTATCATTATTATCATTATTATCATTATTTTCTCTTTATCACAGGTTTTGCTGGAGCGCCTGGAGTCTTGCATGTGTAGCGGGCTTTACTACCTGCAGCCTACGGTACTATGGTGTTCGTTCTTTTCAGCTATCTAATACTTTCCTGATTATTCTGGCTGTGCCAAGGAGGCAAACCTTTTGTAACAGTTCTACTGGGCACTCTATTCCAGTTTCCCTTATATTCCTCTTGATGCCTTCTGATACTGTTCCCAAGTGCCCAACAATAATAAGCACTATCTTCACCCACTTCATTTTCCTTAGCCCGTCTATTTCGTACTTAAGAGGACTGTATCCATCAAATATAAATAATGTCAATAATGTAGGATTGTATCTATTTATCTTTTCGCCTTCCTTCTTGACTATTCTGGGTCAAAGTAGCATGCAACGTCAACTATATAGCATGTGATGCACCTTGTCCACCACCACTAGATCCGGTCTATGATGCTCTGTTTGAATTGGGAAATCCCAGAGGATTTTGCTAGTCTCCGACACTGTCACTTTTTGCGGTTTGTGCTCATACCACGTTTTACCTCTTTCTAGCCCTCACTTTTCGCAGTTTCCAGTGTAGTACTTTCGCTACCTGGTCGTGTCGCCACAACGTGTAGTAATTTTGAGCATGTGTAGAGCATTCGTTTGCGATATGGACAATGGTATTATTCACTCTATTGCAGATGCGACACAGCAGAGACACTTGCTTATTCCTTAGGCTGACCCTCCAGTTCGTGGCCAGAGCTTGGTCCTGCACTGCCAGTATAGTGCTCAAAGTTTCATTTTTTAGGGTTCCTTTCATCAGCCAATCCCACCTATTTTTCCCACCAACTTCTGTTGCGTAATTCTTCTTCATGTCCTTTTGTTACTTCTTCCTTTGTCTTCGCTTTTCTCTGCTCCCAACACTTCCTCGTTCCTAACTGTCACTACCAAGGTTTTCTTACTTTGGGCTAGGTATCTCATTAAGCCCTGGAGTTCCATACGCACGCAGTCTTCCACTCTTATCAGTCCCCTTCCTCCATTTGGTCTCTTCATGTATAGGCGATCAGTGTCTGCAAGTGGATGACGGGCTCCATACATCATTAGGAGCTTTCTTGACTTCCTGTATATCTCCTTTAGCTCTTCCTCTGTCCACTTCAGAATTCCAGCGCTGTCCAGTCCTGCCTCAGTTTTTGTGAAGGACTTCAGGTCGTTCATGAATAGCAAGTGGTTTAGTTTCCCCTTACCTCTTCCCAGATCATACCCTAAGGGGATCATTCCCAGCACGAATATCAGTGGGAGCACACTGTCCCCACTGGAAGATTCCTTTCTTGATTTTCACCCCTCCTAGTACTTACTTCCCTGCTGTCAATTCCGTTCACCTGTATTTCATGCTATTCCAAATAAGGCTTATTATTATTATTATTATTATTATTATTATTATTATTATATATAGTTATAGTTTGGGTATTTAATGCATCATGCTAAAATCAAAGCCATAGCTCCAAAAGCTACCATAAATATTACGTAATATTTATGGTGGCTTTTGGAGCTATGGCTCCGATTTTAGCAAGTGGTATAATATACCCTACTTAATTTTAAATTACTTTATATCGTACCTGTAAAGGTGTGAACTTGCTAGCCACCTTATTATTACTGTAAATAATGGCAATAATACTACTTTATATACATATATTTATTTATGCACCCTTTTAAAGCCTAACCAGGCTCATGGGCCCGGTTTTTATGGCTTATGTGTTCCCCCGTCCGCTGGACAGGACGCCAGTCCATCGCAACGTTACTCAAGAAGAGTGAGAGAAAGTTGGGGTGAAAGAGTACAACATTGTGTCATACTTTGCCCGTCATCATAATCACGTGTTTCTACACGAGAACGCCCGTGTCCATATTGCCAGGTTGACAACAAACTTCCTCCAACAGTACAACATCCAGACACTGTCATGGCCTGCTCTAAGTCGGACTTGAACCCCATAGAGCACTTGTGGGACGAAATCCAAAGAAGGTTAAATGACATCCAACAACTGCATCACAACTCACTGCAAGTTTTAACAAAGTGTGGACTGCTATCCCCATGGCCTTCATCAATCGCTTGGTGCATTCAATGTACAGAAGATGTCTGACGGGAATCAACGCTAACGGTGGTCGCACAAGATATTTAATTCATCTCTTTGGATCCAGGACACTCCGTCATCACGTGATACCGGTTTCTATTTAGTATGTGAGCGACGTTTCTTTTGTGGTTCAGTTTATATATATATATATATATATATATATATATATATATATATATATATATATATATATATATATATATATATATATACACCTATATACATACCTAGGTGTGTGTGTGTCTGTGTGTGGCTGTGTGTAAAAAGATTCAAAGAATCGTGTGGCTATCCCAAGAAGCTCCTCTCGCGTACTTGGCTAACAGACCATATAGTTATCCAATACTGAGGAGTATAATGCAGAGTTCCAGGCAACTGAAATCCAGGAGATCTGATTGATGAAATTATCTCACGAAAAGTACGTAATCCCTAAAATGTTTAGAGGTATAAGAGGTGAATATATTTATTTAACCATTTGTAATCCTTATGACTACGACTTTTTCGCAGCCTTCTTCGTGTAATAATAAACTGAATATACACCGAACTTATCATTACATGGAGTAGACAGCGATACGGTTGTAATCCTAAAGATGATAAGTGTTTAAATAAGTATATTCACCTCTCATACCTCCTGACCTTTTATGGTTTATGCGTGTGTGTGTGTGTTTGTGTGTATATATATATAATGAGACTAGAATATCTCGAAATCACTTCTCTTAGACTTTGAGGCCCTTAAGTTTTCGCTGAAAAGTATATACACAAATCTGTTTTCCAGTATATGATCTATATGCTACATGGTTTTTCTTGAATGTTTTATATTCAACTTAATTGCAGGTTTTAATTTGTATTTGCGCAATATATTTCTTGCATGTTATCTATATGGAAAGTATTCATTCTTGATCAACTGGGAAATTTAATTCTGGCAGACTAGTACCCTAACTAAGAGCAGGGAGAAATGTACGACTCTTCCGCTTTATGCTATAAAATTGGAGTCAAACACTAGTTTTGATGAGGCTCTGGGGGTTCTGAAGGTATTTAATTTACTTTTATATTGTTCTATGATCACCATCTCACAATCAACCAAATGTAATTTCGTAACAGGCGGTATAAATAACTATGTCTCTATAGTAAGAACTCGATTGCCTTCCCTGTAGTGTAGTGAGGCTATAATAATTACTCAGTAGGTGGTGTTGACAACAATTTAATCTTTTAGTCTCTGTCCTACCACACTTTAGTTGATATTTCTTATCAAATTAGGTGTCACGTTTTTGTCAGTAGTATCCATTTATGACAAATATTTAAACAAAGATTAAACAAAAGAGATTTATTTCTATGTCTAAATTGCTTTTACTGAGCAATTAGACATGAAACTTACAGCATTGATAGAGAAATATATTCTACTTAAGTTTTAATAGCTGATAATAATTAGTTGCACATTCAACACCTGCAGGTTTTATTAGTGCCTTCATCGAAAGCATTAAACAAAACTTGCCATTCTTTTATGATTCTTCCAAAGTTTAGTCTTCCAACAAGCTTCTTAATGTCACATCAATGCACCAGTGTCCTCCTCCATCCAACTTTATTAACGCCAATATGCGTCTCATAACTTCCTTTATACAAACTGTTGTAATATTGTTGTAGTTCACAGAATGGTATATTTATTGTTAGCTATCATATGACCTGTGTTTGTTTATAGGATGTATATATTAATTTTCAATTTCCTATAAAGTTTTTCTTCGTCGTACTTTTCTAAACAGTCGAAAGCAAAAGAGGAACCAACCTCTACGTTTGTCGTTAGTTTACATAAGTACATGCATCACTCCTATAAAATCTTTCCCCATTACACATTTCTATATTTAATGCGATGTATAATGATCCCAAAGCAGTTTTCGCGCCAAACTTTTTCAAACATTGAACAAAGAACTGAAATTAAATGCTTTTAGCAAACATTATTCAGACATAGGATAAAGAACTAAAATTAAATGCTTTTTAGCTCTATATACAATTTTTATATCGGTAAGGTAACAGCAACGGTAAGGGTCACGTTCCCTACAATATTTAATCTCGTTCTTTTGAATTCAGATGTTTTAAACGTCTCGGTGCTCGAAAAAACTAGCCCTAGTAATAAGACTGACATTATCATAGCTTAAGTTTCCATTGCCCTACTCAAAATCAGTTTTATCCTAATCTAAATCACCTTTAACCTTGCATTAATGACATCAATAATATAAAGTGTAAGTTTCCAAGCAGCAATCGAGATGAGTTGCACAAACTAGTCTTATAGTAAACTTAAATTTATGGCACTCACTGCCCAAGTAATGGTATTATTTTTTCTGTATATGATTCTGTATTTTTCATGATTTTCCAAAGGTTTATATGAATTTATGTAAAGTGAAAATAGGAAAAACCGTATCTTGAACTCAAATTGCTCAAGAATATAGTTTTATTTCACAGTACTCATCATAGAAATCAATGGCTATTCATTATAAAAACATTAATCCGGGAATTATTATAGAAGAGGAAAGCGGGACTCGCGACTCAATCCATTTCTAGCGGCATAAACGGTGTATGTGAAATGAAAGTTCCCTAGCTCGGAATGGAACAGTGTTTAAGTGCACCCAATATTGCTAACGGAGGCTTCTGCCAGCTCGCTTGATCTGCTAAGAATAGCAGGAGTAAAAATTTTCCTGAAACTACTCTATAATCTCTTGAGAAATTAAGTGAACAGTTGATGATGTATTCCTAGATATGCTATGTCTGAAACAGAAAAAAGAAACAAAAAGAATGGTCAGAGTGGTAATACTTTTGATCGTAAATGTACTCGTCAGAACTGACTTGCTGTTAAACAACAACAACTACAACATATCCCTGTACAATTACATCTTTGGACTTGCTATGAGGTCAAGTTTCGTTTGAAAAGAGATATTGTCTTTTGAGTCATTCTTCTGTTTTTGCTAATATTTACTTTATCGACTCTAACATTGATGAATTAATAAACTCTTATTATCATTAAAAAGCGAAAATCAAAACTAGATATCTTAATGCCTCTAGGCTTGTTCTCTATTATCCGTACAATTTCCACACACATGCATATAATATTACAATATAATATTCTTTTTGTGTATTTAGCCTTTATCGTAGCCACAGGCAATATTTCTCACTATAAGTCGCAATGCATATTAACGAGTTACTTTAAATATTTTAAAGATTTACATGAAAAAAATGTTACATGTTGTATAACTATATAACTGGAGTGACGAACGTCATAGACTAAATGCAAGGATGTTTCAATTGCCGGTTGAATTCCTTTCACGCTAACTATTGTTCACACATTCCTAACTGAGAAATGTATGAATGTCACAACTGCCTTTATAATGAAGTTTGCTGTTGTTATTTAGCTCCAGGTCAGCTATGACTGAACAAATTAACAATCAAAAGCTTCTCGACCATGATCATCCCTTCCTCTTGCGTAACATGAACTACAGCGTCCTTTGTATTCTATTTAAGATGGTAGAGTGTGAATTCAGAAATATTTGGTTGCTTTTTCTAGCAGGTCACAATGAATACATAGAGGTTTACTAATTTGACTTAAAAGTGTACCTTGGGTTACAAAGGTACCGTGAACAGTAATCACAAAGAAAACTAGGTTTACAATCCATTCTTTTTCGATTCTGAAATGTAACCAATTAACTTTCTTCTCGTTATTAATGGTATTTCAAAAAGCATGGACATCTCTGAGTCTCATAGTTTTGAAATTCAGTTATTGTTGTATAAGAAATATAAATTAGAATTTGTTTGCCATCTCTGAGAAATGCTCGAAATAAATATCAGATATGTTTTTCCACATACAAAAACTACTGGAGCTACATAAGATGTTGCAGATTCTTCGCTTAATGGTAACTAAATCTATCGCAGTGTTGAAAACCCTTCTGTATGATAAGCAGGTATTTTAGGGTCACAGGCGTTTCGCCGCTTAACATGTTCGCTTCACCTGAATGGTCTAGATTGGTTGCTTCGCTGACACAAATGTCTCTTCTCTGGCGGAGAGATCTCTTCTCTGGCAGAGGGCTCACTTCTCAAATACAACCACTTAGAACTGCCTTCTGCTCTCGGTATCTCTTTGGCGAGGTATTTTGGTTACTTGGATTTCAAATTAATCTTTAATGCTAAATAGTGCATCGATCTTGCTGGAAAATCGCAGTAGTCAACTGTAATAAGGAATGATGTAGTGTGTCATTTTCGGCTTTCTTTTCCTCCCGTGTTATTGTGATTTCTGCCTTGTTACTAGTTTACTAACAGTCTTTGCGTTTATTTACAGATATTAATAAATAAGCTTATAATTAATCTTTTATATATTTAAATATTTTATGTTACAGTGTTAACTGTGAAGCAGCGGTTAAATTCGCTTTTCCGATTATAAATTTATAACGATAAAAATGAGTAAGTTAATCAGTGTTTTGGGAGTAAATTAAATTGGTATTGTTCAATACTACAAAAAATCTCGTGTTCATGATCAAAAACCTCATTTCTTTTAACCGATTCCTTTATTGATTTTAGATAACAGTTGTAATATACATGTATAACTTGGTATGGGAATGAGACTGAAAGAATTGATGAGAAATGCAAGCTGGAATCCCAGTACCATTAACAACAGATAGCCGAACTCAACTGTAAACAATGCCTCTGATTGAAGAACTAAGTCCCATTGACGTATTTTTCAAGGACTTTTATTTTTGAGCCTCCTACTAAAAAGTAGCCATCACGGGTTAGAATGTTGCTGCTGCTGCGGCTGATGACAATAATAATGATGGTGATGGTGGTAATATTGATGATGGTGATATAAACTGCGATTACATTAACAGCAAAAATTTCATGTGAATTTCCTCTGTGGCTAATATCATTTGTTGGAAATGGCGGATTACTTCTGGATACGACTGTTTTTGCCTCCTCAAATAGATCGGTTAATAAAAGTTTTACGTCAATACTTTTCTTTTATATTATGATCTCCTAAAAGTATGCTTTCCTTTCTTGGGAGACCAAGATAAGGTTGCGAACGTCAATCGAAGACATTCATTCCCATGTAACCAATAAAGTTAACTAATTGTCTTCTTCGCTACACAGCAAACCGACTGATTTTATCTTCATTCTGTCCCTACCTCTAAACTACTTTTTTTTTCCTTCCTGAAAATGAAATACATTTTTACTGCCGAGTATTCTATACTGGGAACAGCACATGCTTCTCACTATTGAAGTTTACAACTCGTCTGATGGATAGTTTATCTCTGATGTCCAGCTAATGTCCGGCAACTCATTCGAATTGTTTTTGTTTGTTTTTTTCGCCTTTTATTATTCGACCTTTGTAGCAAACATCACATTTCTCATTCGTTGTTTTTCGTTTTCCTGTCCTTCTTTTTACTTTCTTACTTTTACTTTATCATTTATCACTTATCCTGATTCCATTTTTACATTTATTTCTACCAAAAACTAATATATCCCAAGCATTAAAATAAAAGCTTTCGTTTTATTTTCCGTCTATGATTTTTTTTATTTTTTTATTTCATCTCTTCTTTAAGATACATTCTAACAATTTCTTCTCTGTTTTTATTTGGCGATGAAAAATGAAATACTGGTTCATGAACTTGGTGATCTTATCCAAAACGTAAGTGGCCACTGTCGCTTATTCATCTAGCAGGCATTAAATTGGTTTTATCGATATAATTCTCTCTTATTTGCCCTTGAGAGATAGCTTTGGCGATGTAATCCTATAAAACTTGCGATGGGCTTTCGTCTAACTTTGCAAAGCAACAACGTGTGACTGTGTGTGTGTGTGTGTGTGTGTGTGTGTGTGTGTGTGTGTGTGTGCATGTGGGTGTATTTATGTATGTGTACATGAATAGTAGACAGCAGTATTTCTTTCTCAGATGCATACTTTAAACTCGGTGTTTGGTTACTGATATCAGCAGCGATACGATTGTAAGCATTCGGAAATAGACAAGTGTGTTTGTAGACAACTGCAGCACGAACGATGAGAGATGACTGCTGGCTGACATCAATGAATACCGCTCAGCTGATAGAAAATGGAAAAGATTGTTTCTAAACATGACATTCCTATTTATCTTGGTCGTTCGATTATGACAGCAGGCAATAGCAGTTCATAGACCACATGCAGAGAGAAGAATGAACAAGAATAAAAAAACTGTCGACGAAAACTATAAAATGACAAGGAATCGTGGTTAATAAATAGCGGGGATGTATTAAAGAAGAAAAGAGAGAGAGAGAAGAGAAAAAAATAAGAAAACTTTTTGTCTATATAAGTGTGGTTACGAGGATATTTATGTTCTAAGAGAAAAAGGAAGCGCATTATTAATAAAACAAAAAGAAACGGCGCCCGAGAAAGTGTCTGGCATGAAAGAAAGTATATAAATGAATGAAAGAAACCGAAGAAAGAAATAGTGTGAACCATGCAAAAATTGAAGAGAAAGTCAG
Organism: Octopus bimaculoides; assembly: GCF_046866305.1. Lineage (NCBI taxonomy): Eukaryota > Metazoa > Mollusca > Cephalopoda > Octopoda > Octopodidae > Octopus > Octopus bimaculoides. Next base: position 59,031,733 of record NC_142937.1, on the reverse strand, counting down.
CAGGTGAGAAGAAAATAAGAAAAAGTAGCCAAGAAGTGACACGAAGTGATGTATTGATGGATTAATGGTAGAAGATAGTGACACCTACGTTAGAACGTGATATGTAATTACGACACCTTACTCCTAAACTGGTTAGCAAATATATGGCTGAATACCAAACAGATTTATAGCTTCTCAACCTCTATGCATGTTTGTTTGTATGCGTGTGTGTGTGTGTGTGTGTGTGTGTGTGTGTGTGTGTGTGTGTGTGTGTGTGTGTGTGTGTGTGTAAGTGTGGGTGTGTGTGTATATGCATAATGCATACTTATAGCTACTGTTCTTTCAGACTGTTCGCCAATACATCTCATTTCACATGCTTCTTTGCCAGTTGGTTTCTTGGCTCATCTTTTAAAATACGTCATGATGTAAATAATATATAGTTTTGAAAGTTAGAAAACAGAGAAAACGGAAATAATTACTTCGAAAATTACGTAATGTTTTCGCCATAAAGATTGTGATTTTCTGTTACGGAATTTAAGCGACATCAGACTCATAAATAGAATAGACTGCCTTTTCTTTCTTTTTTGTTTACCTTTTCTATATCATCCATATATATATGATAAATAAAACAAGTAAGCCATTTTAATAAAAGTTAAATAGTTTTGAATTAAGGAGCTACATTTTTTTTTATATTTTCAGTTTCGTCTTTTATCTTTCGTTTGCAAGTTGTCACATCATCCGTAAAAGTGTTCGCAGTGAAATCTAAGAGCATCTGCTTAAATATAATGGTTATCGACTTAGTCACCTGAATAGATAGATACATTTGATTTATATAATACCAATCTAACAGTCTAGCGATATTCATACAAGAAATATTCCTTACACACCCACACAGACGCTCGGTTGCGCATGAATGTATGTATGTGTGTATGTATGTACATGTCTGTGTGTATATATATAGATATGTGCGTGTGTGTGTATGTATACATATATTTACCTGCGTATATACATACATATATATGTTATGTAATACAGTATAAATATATATACAGACATGCATGCACACACGCAGACAAAGCGACACGTACACACAGACGCGCGCACACATGCACACACGCACGCACACACATTGCTAACTAGATTATCCTGGAACATTGCCTATGAAATACTTTAGGCTATCGTTTTCAACATTTATTATCCTTTGTTTATAACTTCATTTTATATCTTTTTTAAAGAATGTCTTCATTCTTTGCTGCGCAAAACGTTTCACGTAGTACTTAGTTCCTGGTTTAAAATTTACTATTTGGTTATTAAAACTTGAATAGACTTTAAAAATGAAATTAACATGCTTACCAACCACATGGTTCCGGGTTCAGTCCCAGTGCGTGGCACCTTGGGCAATTGTCTTCTACTTTAGCCTCGGGCCGACCAAAGCCTTGTGAGTGGATTTGGTAGACGGAAACTGAAAGAAGCCCGTCGTATATATGTTTATATATATATGTATGTGTGTTTGTGTGTCTGTGCTTGTCCCCCACCATCACTTGACAACCAGTGCTGGTGTGTTTATGTCCCCGTAACTTAGCGGTTCGGCAAAAAGAGACCGATAGAATAAGTTCTAGGCTTACAAAGAATAAGTCCTGGGGTCGATTTTCTCAACTAAAGGCGGTGCTCCAGCATGGCCGCAGTCAAATGACTGAAACAAGTAAAAGAGTAATGAATGAATTAAAACGGATCGCACATATTGGCAATTTCACCTTCTATCACCTTGAATCCCATCCGTTATATTTGTTTCTGAATTAACTGTTAATTATTTTAGACCTTGTTAACGTACTCATTTGAAATTCCAGCTTTGTGCCTGGAAATAAACAGACTACAAATCACATGAAGTAAAAAATTTGAATAAAGTCAAAGAGGATAGATTTCGAAGCAGAAGCAGAAGGAAAAGAGGGTTTGAAGGCAATTGTTATACTGAAGTTCGTATGAGAGAGATGCTACAGTGGAGCGTGATGTACATATATATCATTTATTCTACTGCTACGTTCTTGTTTCAGAAGTAACGTGCATAATAGTAGTAGTTTACGAATATACAGACTGTTATTTTCTAGATGTACAGGACAAATGCCGTATGCATTACCATTTAATATGTAACCATGTCGTTTACAATTTGTTCAGTATGCTCCTTTTAACTATAAGTTATGAAAAACCTTTAACATCAACACGAACATTACAAATTTATGAAAAGTATGTACAGTATGAATTAGACACTACAATAAGAAGAACCCACAGCAATTCTGTGTCTCTCGTCAGTTACAATTCTCTATTTCTAATCCGTTTCTACTGTCTAGGTTAAATTTCATAAAAAGCGTCGTGTAGTGAAAGATGATAACACTGAGACAAGTTCTAACAAGTTTCATGTTAGCTTAACGCTGAGAAACAAGGGAGATTTTTAAGGCTTTGGATGCTGATCCGTCATCAGAAAAATGAAAATAAAATATGAAAAGGTGTTTGGAAAAAATAGGGAAGAAAGGGGGTTAGAAGTCAGGTGGGTAGGTAGTAGTATTGGTGAGTTAGGAAGGAAGGGAGGGAGGGCGGGTGGTCTTTGCATGTATTGGACGATATCCGTATATAGAGATGGGCATAAGGGAAGTGAGTATGTGGTGGTATGGGGTGCGTAATTAATCCAGATTCTTCTCATTGGTCATGTCACCACCTTTGTAAAAAGAACACTTTATAACGCTCATCTCTTATACAAACTTCAGCATCACAACTGCCTTCAAACTCTCTTTTCCTTCTGCTTCTGCTTCTAAATCCACCATCCTCTTTGACTTTATTCAAATACTTTCAGCCACTGGCAGCTTTTCAACTATCTCTAACTCTGCATTGAGGTCGTCTATCGTACATGAAATTGAAGTCACAATCTTCAGTGGCTTCAGTGTACCCAACTATTCCTGACTGCTTAATGCTTTCCTAACGACACTGCTGGTACAGAAACCGAATCTTTTGTCACCTTGAAATACCTACGTTAGTTGGTGTCATTAAAAACCTGCATCTCGAAACGAAACACTGTCATTCCAAATACTTTTTGATCACATTTTCACCTCATAACCAAATCCTTACCTAGCCATTGTCCTGTCATCGCTGCCAATGGCTCCATCACCACAGTCTGATGACAGTTTATTCAAAGTTAACTATAACATGTCTTCCTACTATACAACAACCATACTCTCAAATTATCTGGTATTTCAGATCAGCTAAACTCTAGTCAAACATTCGAAAACCTTACATTGATTCCCCTCACTATGAAATGTACTTTACTTATCAACTAAGACTTAATCAAAAGATCAATGTCATCCTCCAAAGTATGTTTCTATGCAATCAAACATTACATTCTCCAAAATCCCAAGTCGTTTCCTTGAAGCTGAGCTGTAGGTGTTCTGGCAAAAATTACTGCTTGCATAACCTGTGATAAATATCATTCATTGCCATATCTCTTCATCGCCATATAGGAGGCGTTTCCTCATCCAGTAACAGAGAAAGCAGCCGTCTTGAGAACATATTATATAAATCTATATAATAGAAATGCAAACATGGAAAATCTGCAGATTATAAAAAAATGAACAACCTTCATCGATTTCCGAGCCATATTGGTTCTCCTTGTAGGTGTCTACATCGTTTGACTAAACTCAGGGAGATAAGCAGCCGATTTGTATATAAACTCAACGAATACTGTAGCTACAGAGAACTGGAGCATTAAGTGTTTAACACTTTATTTAATATATATCGTCTGTCGATGGGCATCTCGGTCCATACAGTGTCAATAAACAGTATATGTTTCAAATTTTGGCACAAGGTCAGCAATTTCGACTCCAGTATTCATCTAGTACTTAATTTAAAGATAGGCGAAATACTGCTAAGCATTTTTCCCCTGTGTGCTAACGATTCTGCCAGCTCGTCGCTTTGTCTATCAATGTACAATATAATACAGGTAAAACTATATAGTAAAATTACAAACATAGCAAATTTATCTAGTTTTCCGTATTTCACGGCCTATAGGCTTTCTCACCATATAAGTTGCAGGATGCAGTCTGTTGTATTGCCAACGGTGGTGTTTTGTCTTACGGACGTTTTAGAATATTTATACCCGCCATTGCTTGAAAATCAAGATGGTTACAAGAAATGTACTCCTGCAGATAAAACACTGCATTTGCTGCTTGTTTTACTGTCAACTCCACACTTCACATATACAAGAAAACCTTGTTAAAATTCTCCTTAATTCCCCGCCATTATCTTTACGTCTCTAGCAGCAAATTGCAGTTACCAAGTCGTAATATTTTCCAGATCACTCCAATTTGATAAAACGCGTTGACCATGATGGATTTAATTTCTTAACTTCGAAATATGCCATTCCATGTAGCTCCAGGTCTCACCTGGCTCCTTCTCGTTTTAAGAATTTGTCAAAAGTTTATTGGACCATAAGACATTTCTAAAAAGACATTACTTACTGACACTACCAACAACTACTGATTTCAGCAATACGCATAATTGCTATAGATACCAAGGAGAGAAAAAAGTCATAACCTAATGACTAATCTTTCTCTTCATAGTTACAAAATACTTTGGACAGTTTTTGACCAATATGGAGTTAATTTCCCACAACCTATGTTAGTTTATTGTTTATATACGCAATTGCCCAGTGGTCAGAACAGCGGACTCGCGGTCGTAGGATCGCGGTTTCGATTCCCAGACCGGGCGTTGTGAGTGTTTATTGAGCGAAAACACCTAAAAGCTCCAGCAGGAGATGGTGGCGAACCCTGCTGTACTCTTCCACAACAACTTTCTCTTACTTCCTGTTTCTGTTGTGCCTGTAATTCAAAGGGTCAGCCTTGTCACACTGTGTCACGCTGAATATCCCCGAGAACTACGTTAAGGGTACACGTGTCTGTGGAGTGCTCAGTCACTTGCACGTTAATTTCACGAGCAGGCTGTTCTGTCGATCGGATCAACTAGAACCCTCGACGTCGTAAGCGACGGAGGGCCAACAACAACAACTCAGGACTAGGCTGATGTTACTCCCACTAACACAATTCTTGTCGTCAGCATTCATTCGTTGTCGAAGCTGTTTCAAAATTTTCTAAAATCTTGTGAACTGCCAATAAAGAATGTTATTGGTATAGAAAAAGATACATGGACACATACAAATAAACACAGAAAAACACATAGAGAAAAGTACACAGGGAAACATACACACACATACGGAGCTAACATATTTCGAAATAGCATCATTTTTCAGTATTGTGCTCCTTATCTATTGCATAAACTCATGGGTATCAGGGGTGTATTTTAATTTATTTCTGCTTTTTAGCTTGTATATGTTGTGGCAATTTTTCCTACGTTATAATTAATGATGTCTTCAATAATAGCTTATTGCTATGAGACATAAATCTGGAAGTCTTAATGACGCTAAACATTACATCTAACTAGAATGCTTTATACAATCTGAGGCTATGTCTATCGTCTACTTGTTAATGTTCTATATTTAGCTAAGACCACAATTAACGGATCTACAGAAGAAATTATATTTTTAATCAAAAATTCCTAGCATTTGAAAATTAGGGGCCTTTCTATTTTTTTTTTTTTTATATATATTTTAGTCAGAATTTTGTTAGATAATAAATTATGAAGTTATTCACTTTACTATTCAGTTAGCCATTAATGAAATTTTCTATAGGTTTGTAGGTCTGTGGTTAATAATTATAGGTTTTTCCAAGAGATTCTGGAAGTGGCCCTTCCATCGCTTGAAATTACTCCGTTGACTTCAGACTCTTCAGTATTCATAGATTGTCATATATGTATATAATTTTCTTTGCGGTTTTCCGGACACTGCTAGAGAAGAAAGAAGGATCTGGGTAGTAACCAACTACGTTGGTATCCTCGAAATAGTCGTAATCGTATTAAAAGTTCTATGGAGATATATGTCGATCAGTCAACAACACACGATACTATATGCCACGAAGAGGAATTGTCAAGCATAGTATGGAGCATAGAGATGAGTGGGTGGTCAGGGTAACGCGAATCTGAACAGGCTCAAACCGATGACGACGATGACGACAACAACGACGATGACGACAACAACGACGATGACGATGATGATGATGTATTTGTGTGCGTATGTATGTGTGCACGTATGTTCGGATATCTAATGGAATTCATACCGATGGTTTCGTAGGACAGATGCATATTGATATATATCAGCGTTAATCCTCAGTCAGTACTAAAAAGTGTAGGATGTTTATGAAGGAGAACATTTTTAAATATAAAATTTACTTGCAAAGGCACCAGAGAAATATATTTAAAAAATACGCAGTACATTTTGTATTGAATGCCTTCATTCCATTTGTATGTTTGTGTGTACGTGTATGAGTCTGTGTGTATGTGTGTGCGTATGAATATGAGAGAAAGGGTGTGAGAGAGAGAGAGAGAGAGAGAGAGATAGAGAGAGAGAGAGATAGAGAGAGACGAAAAGAAGGATGCAACACAAGCAATACGTCTATGGCTACATCAGTTGAATGTTTCGTTCTTGCTTGAAAATCGAAAGAGTCTGCTTTGAGTTTGATTTCGCTGCGATTTTAGCAGTTTGAGTGAGTCTATTGTGTTTCCCTATGTTGGTTTGTGATAAAATGTTATTTAATTCAGCTGAGCATAGGCGAGGTAAATAGAAAATTTCATTTGGAATTTACGAATTCCAGTTTAAATTTTTACTTATTTTCTTTCAAATGACGATGAAGTAAGCTCTCCTTATTCGGTGCTGACTTAACTACTTCCTTATACTGGTACAAAATCTTACACAAAGACCAATAATTATCGTAGGAGTCTATGTGTAAGTTTGTTGTTGTAAGAGGTAAAAAGTGAGATCTATGCCGGCCGAATTTGAACTCAACACGAATGCGCAAAATTAGTTGCACTTATACTCTCTATAGAATTTCAGTTATTTAATAACTTTATATTTTGTTTACACTTTTACAGTAATTCCGCGACTATCGTGGGTGTTACGCTCCCCCCCCCCCCGTGATAGGTGAAAATCCGCGAAGTAGAAACAGTACTGTATAATTTTTTAAGATTATTTTTATAATTTGCATATACTTCTATTATAAAGGCAAAACAACAACACGGAGAAATAGACGTAAGGTTAAATAATAAACTGCAATAGGTGAACCGCGATATGGCGAGGGATTACTGTACAGCAGAAAGCAGATGTATCCATTCAAAATTTCATTACCCTTAACAGAGGAAAATAGTTGACTATGCTAATCTATCTTTTGTTGAGAAATGTTAATTTTAAAACCATTTTCTGTTGTCAAGCTTATTGAAGCAACGTGACTTGCAGAAATCGCCAATTATTTTTTCGTTTTGTTTTTTGTTAGATACTCAACATTATTACTGGAATAACAATAAAATCTAATTTTTATATTGAGAATAATGAACTTTGCGTTGGTTCAAAGACATACATTCGTAAAATGATATATTAAATGTTTCGAGAATTCCTGGCTGTTTGAATTGTTTATAGTATATTACTGATATTGAATCTATCCAACCAAGGAACCTATACGGGGTTTCTCGACTTAATAGAAATACTAGCCACATCTCCCTCAAATTATACACCACTGACATTGAATAATGTGACTTTAGTTTCCGTGCACAAAATAATGCGATGGTCACGATTGTAATGCCTTTGTACTAGGTTTTCATGATCAAGGCTGACCTAGACCTAAGCAACAACTAATCTTACTGGATTTATCGACCTTAGAATCGTGAAAGGAAAACTCAAATGCGATGAGATTGGAATTCAGGAATGAGTGAGATGAAACTACCATCCACCTCTTAAATTTTAGAGGGAACACCAAATTTTAAAGAGAGAAGACAATCGATTATATCGGTCTCTGTCCTCCTATATGACTATGTATAATATTTTATCTTTATAGGACCTAGAAGGTGTAAAGGCAAAAGAAACTTTGTTAGGATTTGAACTCAGATCGTAAAGGAGTAAATCTAAAACGAGCAAGTTATTTTGTCTGACACTGTTGCGGTTCTGCTAATCCACCATCGTTTTCCTTATTGGAACATTTCTAGCATTGGCAGAAAATAAAAATATTTAGTACATTATTTTATCGCCCCCTGTTTAAAAGGGCAGCCAACTTTCTAGGATTTGAACTCAAAACGATATCAGTGAAGCAAATACCGCAAGGTATTTGTCGTGATAACAGATACGTCAATTCCCATCATTTCTTTGTTAAAATACTAATTGTTTATGCAAGCACAATCCACGAAAGGGAATATTGAATTTCAGGAAAGGAAACAGTTGCTTAAATCGACCCCAGTATTTGACAGGTACTTTATTTAACCTACCCTGTAAAGGCGAGGCATACAGCTTGAAATCTCGGTATTTGAACTTAGAAAGTAAAGATATGAAATAAATACAGTAAGACATTTTGTTCGACGGTCTACCCATATTAAAAGCACAAATGGTTCTCTGCGTAATATTAACATTCTCAATATAACTAATAATGTGTATGGAAAGTAATATGGCAATCTCAAGCAGAAAGTTTACAGGTAAAACAATTCTGATGTAAGTAATTATGTAGCTACAGCTGCCAGGTGATAGGAAATTAAATCTATACATGCATTAGTTGAATAAAGGCAATTATTTATATATAAAGAGCAGCTGAAATGTTTCAAAGATACATTGTTCGTTTTATCAGTGTAGTGGGAAGACCGACAATAATTATGCAAGCTTAATATTTCGTATATATTTAGGCAACTATACAACGAGAGTTTTAGCACAACTAAGCTAAAGCCATGATATTAGCGAAGGGGAAATGTGATAAAAATATAATTACATATCAAATTTTACGGCGGTTATAATACGAGAAATTATCCACAAGTGTTCGTAATTGATTGGCTAGCTATATTAAATGGAGTATGCTCGTTTTAAGAACAACCGAAATGACGATAAAGATACGACAACAAATGAGTTTATGTTTATCAACAGTACTCTAACACTAATTGCAAATCAGCTTTCTCTTAATTCTCTCATGTCTTCCACTCTTTATCATAAACAATAAAATAATTAATCTTATACATCAACTGTTACCTCTATAGATTCATATTCTAGGGTCACACATCATCATATACACTAACACAAAATGCACAAACGTTTATACTAATACACGCATGCAAATACACGATTGCACAAAAACAATCACACACACAGATACATTCATAGAGACTAATGCAAAGATACATACACATGCAATCACACAAACACCCACACAGATGTAGATGGTTTTTAAGAGGATAGGTGTCAGCACCATCATGTTGTGCAGTCAGAATGAATCTGTAAGGGGAAAATCAGGGGCGTAAAGGACCAGCTTCTGTCTTGCAGGTGCCTGTCACATACTCAGTACAATGAGAAAAGTAAAGGCTAATCAGAACTGACATCGATTATAGCGCAAGAGTTACCGCATCAATGACTGTATGGTCAGGATGTTAACTTTGCAACCACGTAATCCCACGTTCGATTCCATTGTGCGACAGTTTGGACTAGTGACTTCTAGCACAGCTTGAATGTAGTAGAATTAAATAAATATAGCCGTCAAACTGCTAGGATGTCCGTCTTATATATACATATGTGTGTGTGTGTGTGTGTGTGTGTGTGTGTGTGTGTGTGTGTGTGTGTGTGTGTGTGTGCGCGCGTATCTATCTACCTATCTATTTGTCTGTCTGTCTGTCTGTCTGTCTGTCTATCTATCTATCTCCTTCTCTCACTCTCTTTATATATGTGTGTGTGTATGTGTGTGTATATGCATATATTTATATATATATATGTATTTATATATACATACATATGTATATATGTATATATATTCAAAAAGGGATAAAACTCTTTTACAAGAATTTTATCAAAAAGCCAGTGTGTAAAAAAATTCATAAGGGAAATTTCTATTCCCAAGAATATAATTATTCGTTGGTTGTTTTTCCTCGCATTAGGTACTAAATGTGGTTATTTTGAGAAGTCCACTGTGTGGCGTTATTATTTTTCTGTAATAATGCCCTTTATATGAATATATGTATATATATATATATATATATATATATATATATATAGGTGATGCACACAAAGTAACGAGAAGTCAAACACATGAAGAAAACACAACACACTGAAAAAACGCAGAAAAGTTGAAAAGGTTAGTATGTTTTCTTGTGACTATATGGTCACCTGAAGCAATTGACGAAAACATCGCACATGCTATTAACTCACACTCGATTATGTTGTGGTATACGAGTGTGTAATAAAAGCATTACATTTATATCTTGGTTTGGTATTGACTTATATATTTAAGTTGGAGCCTTGTTGCTCCATCGAAAACATACTCTTGCTTTTGTGCTCGTGTGCGTCTGTGTTCTCATGAGAGTGTGTATACCTGTGTATGTGTGTGTACGCATGTGTGTGCATGTGTGTATTGTGTGTGTACATAATGTTGTACATCTTTTGGCATTTTGTATCGGCTAAGGGTGCTTGCATCGATGGAAAACAGGTACTGTACAAATGAAGGTCTTTACAAGAACAGATTTATTACCGCCAAAATATGCACCGTCTGAAGTATGTCAAGTGTGGATCACTCTGGAACCTGTAAATGACGACGTTATTGTTCATCGATTGCAATATAAAATCAATAAAAATGTAAGAAATAATTGTTTTGGCACTTCTTTAGATCATGAATAACCCTATCACAAATATTTATAACTAAATATTCTCTAAATTCTTATATATTTGTTTGATGATATTTATACAACCAAAGGTACTGAACTGGTAGAAGGGACATTAACACGCTGGGCCTAATACTTAGCGGCATTTCGGCCGTCATTACATTCTGAGTTGAAATTCCGCCAAGATCGATTTTGCCTTTTCATCCTTTCGCGGTCGATGAATTAAGTACCAGCTGAACGCTGGCGCTCAGTGTAATCCACTAACCTCTCCTACTACAAACTTGCTGGCCTTGTGCCGTAATTTGAAACCAACATTATACAACAATCTTTCGACATTCGCATGTATCGACAGCTATAGGTGTTCACGTTAAGACATATACCCTCAGATATGTGTTGACATCGTTCTAATGAAACTTCAAAACACAAGGTGAATCTTATTTTTTTTTCTACTTCGCAAAAAATGTGTTGGCAAAAATGTTCAAACAGTTAAATCAACCTTAATATCTTATTCTTATGTAATATTTATTACCACTTAAATGTGGATGTTCTGTTAGAACAAACTTTATTGTGGTATTTACCATGAGAGAAACTCTCATATATGTAGTTTTTTGGGACAGAATGCACGCTTGTTTGTTTATATTGCCAGTGGGGAGATAACTCCCCGCCAACTCCAGCATTGAGACCACCGGGTAACGTGATTTCGATCTTCTTTGATCTCATTGGTTGATAGATGCTCGACCGCTAGAGATAGCAGCGACTCATCTCTCCGCTAGCGATATATAGAAAACCAGGGCCAGAACAGGTACTATCTCATTGTTAAGTAGTGTAGATTCCTCCCAATTAAAGGAAAATATCCATTTGCTAGCAGATACTTATATGCGATGCAATTAGTGTGCAAGGGATTTTGCTTCAGAGCCAGCACTTGCAAAATGTAATAAAAAAAAAAACCCGAGTTCAATGGCAATCTTGGCAGAGATGATTGCTACTGGCTAATTCTATCTGAATATAATATTCCTAAATGATCTGATAGTAATTCCCGGTGGCTAGATGAACGAAGAAACTGTAAAATAAAGTATCAACTGATGTTAGAGGTATATCTGAATTCATGACCCGCAAGCATGCAGTCAAATACTTTATCCATTAGGCTATATTATAAAGTAATGAAGACTGGAAAGCTTTGAAATTTCTGTAGGATAATCACAAAATATAATGTAAAAGTTATCATGGACGCTTAGCTTTACATTGCAGCGATAGCTTGAAAACTGCTGTAGAGCAAAGTTTTAGCATTGGGATCTAGCATCGCTACTAGACAGAGAGGTTGATGGAAGGAAAGCATCAACATTAGTAGGATTCGAATTCTTGAACAAAAATAAATAGATAAATAAAATAAGTAAAAATATAAATCTAATAACTGAAAAGTTTAACGTTAGATTTTCTACTTTCTGTAAAAGTTCTATTGCTCTCAGGTGTTTCCTAACTTAGGTGACCAAACGAGCAATGGCCTTGGAAAATAAATATGTTAGGGAATTATCCTGCAAATTCTACAAAGTTTAAAATTTGAAGATTTAGAAATATGACAAAACGCCTTACGCTGTACGGAACAAACTATTATTACGCACACTCAGAGACTCTTAAGACAAATCATATATAAATTAAATAAAAACATATTCCTATGTACGGTTAAGTTATCGATAGCGCTTACTATTGCTTATTATATTTCACACGCACGCGCACACACACACATAAACACACACATACATGAACATATGTACATACACACACACATATAACTTACATATAACTCCTTTGTTAGTGCAAATTTGGCTTACAGTTGTTTTCAGTTGTCATTATAGATAGGTTTACTTGATTGAGCTATTGATCAATTGAGGTAAATTCAAAGATCTAACAACATTAATGATACCTTCGTCAGAGCCATTGCTGGAAATAAGATATATATATATATATATATATATATATATATATAGTGAGAATTTACAAAAAAAAAAGACGAAGACGGGTGTGTAAACAACAAACAGACGTATTAGTTTAACGCTCGGGAAGTGAGAAAGTCTTTTACGTTTCGAGCCTACGCTCTTCTACAGAAAGGAACACAGGAATAGAGAAGACAAAAGGGAAAAAGAAAGGGAGGGAGAGAGAGAGACAAGGTAACACGTGCGGATTGAGAGAAACGACAATAGGAAAAAGCAGAAAGTACAAAAAAGTTTAGAAAAGTTCAAAAAGTTCAAACGTCGTGGTGTATTGGAGCGATATATATATATATATATATATATATATATATATATATATATATATATATATATATATATATATATATATATATATATATATTTAATACTGTGAAACTTAATTTAATTTTAATTTTTAATAAATTGATTTTAATTGAGCTTTTACCTAGAGAGAACAGAATTTCAATGCTTTAAGGAGGTCACAAAAATTGAGATCTTTTGGTGAATTTCCTCTGGAGTGATTCAGTTTTCGAAATGTTTTGTTTTGTATGGCGGGGGACCACAGGGAACAGCAGTATTCTAGGTGTGTCCGTACAAAAGAGGAGAAAAGAAGAATGATGACATCTTGTTCTCTGGACCGAAGGTTCTTCGGATCCAGGAGCTCATCCTACAAGTTATATCGACCTTATTGTTGATGTGGACACTCCAGCTAATATTGTTTTCAACAGTTACTCCTAGGTCTCTCATATTATTAGATGCTGCGAGTGGTTCCCCTGAAGGAAGAGAGTATGGCTGATTTAGCATAGTCTTTCTTCCAAAATGTATCAGCTCAAATTTTCTCTTGCTTAGTTGCATTTTGTTTTTGTTTTCCCATTGACTTACAGCATGCACGTCAGACTGGAGTTCAGTTCGGTTTTCTTCATTGATAATTTTCTGGAGCATGGAGTTATAAGCAAATATTTTCATTTTGCTGTGTTTTATGACGCTGAAAAAGTCGTTTATATACATTATAAACAGAAGCGGGCCCAAGACACCCTCCTGAGGGACTGTATTTGTGTATGTATATATGTATGTATGTATGTGTATATATATATATATATATATCAGGAGTGGCTGTGTGGTAAGTAGCATGCTTACCAACCACATGGTTCCGGGTTCAGTCCCACTGCGTGGCACATTGGGCAAGTGTCTTCTACTATAGCTGCGGGCCGACCAAAGCCTAGTGAGTGGATTTGGTAGACGGAAACTGAAAGAAGCCCGTCATATGTATATGTATATATATATGTATGTGTGTATATGTTGTGTATCTGTGTTTGTCCCCCCAACATCGCTTGACAACCGATGCTGGTGTGTTTAGGTCCCCGTAACTTAGCGGTTCGGCAAAAAGAGACCGATAGAATAAGTACTAGGCTTACAAAGAATATGTCCTGGGGTCGATTTGATTCGACTAAAGGCGGTGCTCCAGCATGGCAGCAGTCAAATGACTGAAACAAGTAAAAGAAAAGAAAGAATATATATACGTACACACACACACACATATCTATATACATATATGTATATTAACAGGCATACAAACAAGCACACATACATACTCATACACATACATATATACTTAAATGGAAACGAAAACGACTTAAGTCATATGTTAAAGTGAAAATACCAGCAGTGTGCGCATGTATGTATGTATATATACACACACAAATAGAAATATTCACAGACATACATGCATATATGCACATTTACATACATACATACATACATACATACATGCATACATAATACATGCATACATACATACATAAATACATACATACATAATACATGCATACATACATATATAAATACATACATACATACATACATACATAATACATGCATACATACATACATAAATACATACATACATAATACATGCATACATACATACATAAATACATAAATACATACATACATACATACATACATACATACATACATACATACGAAAATACATACATGTAAGTTCAAGGATATAAGACCATTCTTAAATAAATACCTATAACTGTACCTGCTACATAATATAGCAGCATGGTATAAGAAAGATAAAAAAGAAGTATAAACAGTTCCGTGGTAGCAAAAGCAATTGGAAACATTTAGAAAGTCTTTCAACACAATTTTATCGAGGCTGCCGCGAACTATGGGAAATCGTTTTTATCTTTAGTTGTCACATAAATAAATCGATTCAAATGAAAGATCTCGCTTGGCTCCCAATGGCGGAAATAAAAACATGCTGCTGACAGTGAAGTTACAAAACGATAGACATATATCTTCTACTGATGTAGTAAAACTACAAAGCTGAGCATGACCAGCATGCAATTTATGTATTAGAGCTGATTATATTGCTGTTGTCGTTGTCGTGGTCGTAGTCGTGGTCGTCGTTGTTGTTGTTGATGCTGTTGTTTTTTTTGTTGTTGTTGTTGTCGAAGTACAAGTTTTTGGAAACAGTTACATATACCGACCTACACGCACAGACACTGACAAACGCACGAAAACATATTACGTAGGGTATATACATACATAAATATATTTATACCTTTATACATACAAGATACATACAGGCATACTTACATATGTACATACACCCATATATATATATACTGCATCATTGTACAGTCATAGTAGTTATATCAGATACACGCGTTTATTGCTATATTCAGTTTTCTTTTATTTGCAATAATATCGTATATTTTTACAGTTACTTACTTAATAGTATATTATTGTATTACAAAATAAAACGAAACTAAACTGACTATTACTGAATACGTAGGAAGTCATTTTTATTACTCTCGTGACTTTATCATGATTCGACTATTTTAGGTCAATTCATTAAAAAAAAAATTTACATCGTTGGTATAATAATAATAATAATAATAATAATAATAATAATAATAATAATAATAGTAATAATAGTAATAATAATAACAATAATGATGATGATGATGATGATGATGATGATGATGATGATGATGATGATAATAATAATAATAATAATAATTACGATAACTCTTTCTACTAATGGGCACAAGGGGCCTGAAATTTGGTGGGAGGGGACTTGTCGATTACATCGATCCCAGTGTTTCACTGGTGCTTAATTTATCGATCCCGAAAGGATGAATGGTAAAGTCGACCTCTTCGGAATTTGAACTCCGAATGTAACGGCAGACGAAATACTGCTAAGCATTTATTTCGCCCGGCATGCAAACGATTCTGCCAATAATAATAATAATAATAATAATGATTTCATTTTTTTGCCTCCAGGGCGAAGGATGAGCTGGGCGCAATACCAAAGTGTAGGCGTTTGCACATAATGAATTGATAAAATATATAAATAAATAGTCTAAAAAGGTTAAGGGAAATATACATAGTATACAAAGGTTTAAAAATGGGGGGAATGATAGAAATATAGTCCTCTTGATACGGGATGACCTCTAGAGATAATCGAAAAACCACATTGTCCAAGATCTTCATGAACACCTAAGGCAAGTGCTCTCTCCAATTCCCTTTCTCCGACTTGCAGGTTTACACTTAGAGAGATACAATCCACTCTTGCTATTTTCGTAACGTTCACCCTTCATTCAATAAACTCACTTGAGGATACCACCTTCGTCGCCATCATAAATTTCCTTGAAGAATTCAATGTGACCTCTACCTTAAACCTACCAGCCTCGTCCTTCAGACAACCTTTTTTGCCACAGTCGCTAGGAAAAGGAAAACTGCCTTGCTTAACCAATTAAAGGAGGGCGGCGAGGCAATCATCACTATGGACTCGGGAAATAGACAGATACGTCCCACACGTGACGACATAACCTCACAAGTCAGCATTGCCCGGACACTGAACGAGTGCATGCAGAACGGTTTCGTCACTCTGCGCTCACCTCGGTCAAGCCCGTCTGACAGCACATCCGTGCCTGTAGAGTTTATCTTGAAGCCTTAGCGCCCCTGGTAGTACTGCCAGGTCAAGGACATCTGGAAGTTATTCATGATAGTTCCTGATCGGAAAGTCCTCCGGAACAGACTGGCCAGTTCGTTTTCGTCGACGCCCAGTCTCCCCGAGAACGTCACCTTACTTCCCCGCCACTAATCTTCTATAAATTGCTAGAGCGGAACATCCACCGATCCCATTGCCCGACTGGTAGAGGGCTGTGTGCGACTGATGAAATTTTAGGTGTCAGGCGCCCAGTCTCAGGACTGCAGCTCCGTTAAGGAAACGAGCTGAAGTAAGACGTTCCTCACAAACGCCGCCCAGAAATCATTGCAGGTTGCGCAACCTAAGCGTGTATGCGCGTTAGAAGTTGCGGCATACTTAATCCGCCACTCAGAGGGTGCTGGCAGCAGATTGACCGCCTGACCATTGGAACGCGTACTTTCCAAAAGAAATTAAATAAGAGACGCTCCAACTTGGTCAAACAGTAACCGAGACAAGGCATGACGGTCAGGCGATAAATGATAAGTGAGACAATGTAGACATTCACCACCTTTGCCTGACCTTTCAGGGACAACTTCCTCTTAGCCCATTTCTGAGTAAGACTGGTCACCCTGTTTGTCATCTCGTCCCAGTTCTTATCTAACTAAAGATCGGGTCCAAACCAGATCACAAGCAGTTTAACTGGTCCGTCGGTTCAGCGTACGACGACGCTGTCCGATGGTCTCGACCTGCATCTCCAGAAGCCCAACCCACCGATCTGTCGGCGTTGATTTTAGCTCGTGCAGCCAACTCATATTCCTCTAGAATGGCGCCGACCGTCTCCACTTCGGAGGTGTCCGACGAAGGCGACAGTCAGACGCCTCCGACCATGATGGCGGCATTTGATCATGGCGGTGACGCCCTCCGCATACGCCGAAATTGCTCTTCCGTGTCGCAGTGCGAAAGGGAATCTCCTTAACTGTTCCAACTACCGCAGCAGTGGCTCGAGTACCAATACGTACAGAAGAGGCGGTAGCGGGCAGTTCTGATGGACCGAGCGTGCGATGCAAAGCAGCTCCGATGTGTGGCCGTTTTCTTTGACCACTGAGCAGACCATCCAAACCGGGCGATTTGCGACTTGTGCAATCGCTCATCACATTCCGAATATCAGCAGCTGTTATCGACTTTTCACGTAACTTCGCATCAGCGGCTGCCTCCCCAAACATCCACACGAAGTGCTGCTGGAAAGCCGTACACATCTGTTCGGAGACGAGTAGCACGCGCCCGTCCTGATCTGTCAAAGACCCGATCGTAATTTTGCTTCACGTCGCGTCTCCACCGTTCGGGTTCATTGGAAATCTGAAATTTAGACCAAACATACAGGGAATGTATTTTATTAGTAATTTAGTAGCAAATATGACCATTTCCAAGTATAACAATATCTGCTTCAAAACGCAGTTCCACATCAAGGATTTTGCAATATCAATTACATGAACATATGTGTGCGCATATGTGTGTGTGTCTGTGTGTGTGTGTAAAAAGAAGTCGTATTGAATATCATAATTATCGTAATTTGATGTTAGATTTCGATTGCTGTTATTTAATTACTACTGGTGTTCTGTCTCATTTTCCTTGAGATTTGATTTACAATTGATATATTGAGAAGTTATGAGACTATTTGTGTTATATAAACATTAGAGCACCAAACTAAATGACTAGCAATATTGAGTTACTTCCCTTTTTGTTATGACTCCCTGACTTGACCACAACATTAACAATCTTCAGTTCCAGAGATGTTTGAGAGAGGGAATTAATCGACACTATATCAGAACTAAATTTTACACTGGGAAGAATTGGAACTCCGGATAGCAATTTAATGGATCTTTTGTAAACTTCCTAGACCCGCTGCTGATTACAGCAGTGAAGACACAATACACTTATCCTACTCAACTAGTTCACGTACATCACAGCCTCAGAACTCTCTCAAAGTTTGGGGAACTAGTTTACGAATAAAATTATTGTTTTGACTATGGATTCAGTATAGTGTCGATAGTAGAATACGAACTACTGACGTCTTGGTTGATTGTAAGATATCCGTTTAACTGGGTGATTTACAGTCTCTAAACATGCATTAAACTCAACATTATTTACTCTTATCTCAAATATCTGAACTAGTGAGAAACAAACGACACACAAGATACTTATTTCTTTTCTATGTTTATTTGCAGTCTTGTGAAATGGCTAAGATAATATATAAAGAGAGACAAAAGATAAGGTTATAACAGAGGTTGATGAAATGAATCAAAGAAATTATACAGATTCGTAGTTCGTTCATAATTTATTTAAGAAAATATCGTGTATGACACAGTAAGGAACTTCTTTTTTTTTTCATTTAGTTACCAGTTCTTTCATTCGTTTTATCAATGTGATGCACGTCGAAAGTGTTGACAAACACTTACTCCTGAGAGACACAATTGTTTTGATTTTAGTAGACGTCATCTATAATTGATTGATTGCTTTTCGTTTAAATTGACCATAACGCGTCTATATGCTTACCTAGAGAGATGGAGTTAGCTACAACTGGAGAATACAAAGGTGAGACAACCAAATAATTGGCCGAGTTTCCCACTGGGATGAACAAGATAGAGATAAAATGCGTCTAAAACAAGCTACATTTAAAAACAAAACCAAGGAAGAAAACAGGATTCACACTAATTTCTAAAGAATAAATGCTGTTAAGATTACTAAAACTAAATGGATTTTAAAGGAAAAATACGTAGTGAAGCACCGACTCTGAAGACTGAATTTGAAATCAAATCATAATGATTTTCTAAACACTTCTCATTCCTTATATCAACAAATAACCATTCTTTTACAATCGCTTAATAACACTTTCATTATTCTTTTCTGTTCTAGGCACAAGACCCCGAAATTTTGGGGTAGCTGGGGAGCAACCGATCAGGCCGATACCAGTATGCAACTGGTACTTAATTTATCGACCCCGAAAGGATAAAAAGCAAAGTCGACCTCGACAGAATTTGAACTCAGAACGTAAAGACAGACGAAATACCGCTAGGCAAATCGCCCGGCGCGCTATCATTTCTGCCAGCTCGCCGCCTTATAACACTTCCATTATTACTTCAGTAAATATGGTGAATGAAATTCTTTGTCGTTCACATTAGAAAAAAAAAATGTCTGATACTTACTGTAGTACATAATAATAAGTTCGAAGCAGTTAAGTTGATTACATCGACCCCAGTGTTCGACTGGTACTTATTTTATCGAACCCGAAAGTATGAAAGGCAAAGTCACTCCCGGTGGAATTTGAAATCAGAACGTAAAGACGAACGAAATGCAGCTGATCATTTTGCTCTGCGTGCTAACAATTCAGCCAGCTCGCCACCTTGGATTCACTATTAATGTTAATTAACAAGAAAAGCCGCGAGCTGGCAGAATCGTTAGCACGCCGGGCGAAATGCTTAGCGGTATTTCGTCTGTCTTTACTTCTGAGTTCAAATTCCGCCAAGTCCTACTTTGCCTTTCATCCTTTCGGGGTCGATGAATTAAGTACCATTTACGCATTGGGGTCGATGTAATCGACTTAATCCCTTTGTCTGTCCTTGTTTATCCCCTCTATGTTTATCCCCTTGTGAGCAATAAAGAAATAAGAATCGTTAGCACGCCGGGCGAAATGCTTAGCGGTATTTCGTCTGTCTTTACTTCTGAGTTCAAATTCCGCCGAGGTCGACTTTACCTTTTATCCTTTAGGTGTCGATAAACTAAGTACCAGTTGAGTTCCGATGTCGATGTAATCGATTGTCCCCCTCTCCCAAATTTCAGGCCTTGTGCCTGAAATAGAAAGAATAAAATAAGTACCAGCTGAATACTGGATCGATGTAATCGACTTAAGCCCTCCTTCCGAATTTGCTGGCCTTGTGCCAAAATTTAAAACTGATATTAATTAGCAATATGAATGAAGTGACTTAAAGTAATAATTGCAAAAGCATTGCAGATTCAAATTGTTGAAGAATAAAACGCCTCTACAAGACATTTAATCCGGTATTTGACATTTCTGTCACCACTCAGATCTAATAATTGCAACGACGACAGTTACAAAAAGAAAAATAATTTAATAACAAGTTTTACTGTAGGCACAAGGCCAGTAAGATTGAGAGGCGGTAGGTAACTCGATACCATCACACCAGCGCATGATTGATACTTTATGTTGTCTACCCTGAAGGAATAAAAAGCAAAATTTATCTTGGCAAGATTTGATTCCAGAACATAAAGAACCAGGAAAATTATCCCAAGACAATTTTTGAATGTTGTAACTGTCCTGCTAGTTCATCTCTCTAATAATATTTTCTGCGTAGGAATAAAGTTACAAATAATAGAAGGAACAGATGATTATATCGACCCACTGGTTAGTCAACATCATTCCGTAAGGAGCATAAGCACGGTTCCCCGGTTTCTCTGGTGTATATAAGCCTCCTTAGAAGAGAGGCAGGTCCGTCACAGAATTATCCAAGTTGATGAATGATCCTGGGCTAAATAACAGCAACAGCAGCAGTAACAGCAAAAATAATGGTTTCATATTTTGCCACAAGGGCAGAAATTTTGGGGGAGAGTATGTGTCAATTACATCGACACCAGAGTTCAACTGGTACTTATTTAATCGACCCCCGAAAGGATGAAAGGCAAACTCGACCTCGGCGAAATTTGAACTCAGCAGCAGCAAAAATAAGAGCAATTATATATTGTTCTGCTATAGATTTCTTGCTTACATTGGTCCAGTTTGTTGAAATCATATGAGAAACTGGTTTAACGGAGACACATTGAAAGTACCGTTTCTAAAATCATAGTATAAAGAAATCATAAGAATAAATAAATCTTGGGAAATGAAGAAAACCGAAGCATTGACCTTTTATTGGCCAATAAAATGTTTCCTATCTATCCAGTCAAGGTGAAATGAAAAGCTATAGGGGTTACCGAACCATATACTCCTGAAAAGGAGCCGATCCGTAAACGTTCCAAGAATGTCTACATACTACTTTATAGACGACTCTATTGGAATAGTTTCAGGAAGGTTTATAGCAAACGAAGCGAAACCGAAGAAGAGCATAAAAAAAGAAAAGAAGAGAAAAACAAAATACAAATAAAAACAAAACGATAATTCTCTGTAAAAATAAGCAACGTTATAAGAAAGCAATCTTGAATAATGATATTATTTCACGGCAATTTGTTTAGCTGGTGAAGTGAGCAGTTATGGAAGAATCTTATAAATATAAACAGTGATTGTAGTGGTCGTAGTTGTAAAGAAACTAAAATTTGTACAGATCACACTGATAGATCACAGAAGTCAAAAATTCATTGAATTGTATTACATTCAACAAAAGAACTTCGCTCATGTGTTCTGACTGCACTTCTAACACTGTCACTAACACACAAAACACATACTTACGCGGAGGCTTTACACAAACACACACACACACACACACACACACACACACACACACACACACACACACACACACACACACACTTAGTAGATACATAAACTTTACAAACAGGATAGAGGCATTTTAAAGGTGAGCTGGACAAATGAATTACTATTGTCTTACATTTATCCAACATGGCAACAATCCAAAATATCTGTAAAACATTGGTTTGTTGATTCATTATACATCTGTGTTTTAAAACGCCTATTCCCTACATAGATACAAAACAGAATTTAAAACTGGGCTACATATCACAGTTCTTTTAGAGAAGGCATAAACGTTAAAAATTGTCATTCATCCATTTCTATATATTTTTGTTATTTTGCTTAAGAATCTGCTATTATTGTAATTAAAATATAGAATTATGAAGCGCTAAAATGAGTTCAGCCTACTTGCAGACATATATTACAGTTAAGTGCAACTCATTTGTCATATCTCACTACTATATAATAAAATATATTTCTGTGTTTACATTTGCAAGCTGTCACCCATGAGAGTATGACTCTTTGATTGCTTTTAAAGATTGGAGGGTTACATTTCCGTAAATAATTTTGAAAATTGTTTTTGCAATTAATTTTATATAGTGTTAAACTTTAGACATTCGTATAGCTTGAAAATGCATTTTTCTTGAAGTAAACAGGCTGGTTATCCATAGCTGGATACATATGCTTGAGAAAGAAGTAGTAATTCCATTGATCAAACATGATTAATGAATATTATTCGACACTGATATGTCAGTATTATTCCTTTATTTCAAAACTAAAACATAACCCGTCCTTAATCATTATTATTATTTAAAAGTGATAAAGCGGCGAGCTGGCAGAGTGGTGAGCACGCTGGGTAAAATGCTTAGTGGTATTTTGTCCGTCTCTATGTTCTGAGTTCAAATTACGCCAAGATCCACTTTGCCTTTCATCCTTTCAGGGTCGATGAAATAAGTACCAGTTACGCACTGGGATCAATGTAATCGACTAGCCCCCTTCCCCCAACATTTCAGGCCTTCTGCCTATAGCAGAAAGGATAATTTAAAAGTAATTAGGTGGTAAACTTGCAGAAACGTGAGCACGCCGGGTAAAATGCTTAACGGCATTTCGTCCGTCTTTACGCTCTGGACTCAAATTCCGCCGCGGTTGATTTTGCCATCCATCCTTTCTGGGCTCTATAAAATAAGTACCAGTTGAACATTGAAGTCTAGTAAATCGACTTATCTCTACCCCGAAATTGCTGGCCTTGTGCTAAAGTTTGAAAACATTATTTAAAAGAGATTAAGGAGGTAATCTGGCAGAATCATTGACACACCGGATAAAATGTTTAGCAGCATTTCGTCCGTCTTTACGTTCTGTGATTAACTTCCGTCGAGGTCGACTTTGCCTTTCAACATTTTGGGGTCGATAGAATAAATAAACTTTTTGCATATTAATTAAAAACGAATCCAGGTAAATGTTTCATGTTTTTTTATTAGATTTATGCCATGATGTGCATCTTTATAAGAGAAGTCGTGTTCTGTTGATTATGGCGGTGAGCTAACATAATTGTTAGCACACTGAACGGAATAAGCGGTATTTTTTCCACTGACTCTACTTTTCATCCTTTTGCTATCGTCGACTTCCACACTCCCTAAACGTTCCCAGCCTTGTTCCTGTAGTAGAAAGAATATATTACAGGCATTTATTTCATAAAAATTCTCTGATATATTAGAATTTGGCTGAATGAGAAACCGGTTTTGCTAAGTTCGTTTATTTCTTGAAAGAGTTTTTGGTTCGTCATCATCAGATGTTTTTCTTGTGATATTCGTCGCTGTTGAAAATCGAACTCCACATTAATGGCTTCTATAATTTTATTTTAAAAGGAAAAGCAATACTTCCTTATTATGTGAAGACTGTAAATGCCTGTGTATGCTTTCAAAGAGTAGGTCACAGAAACTAGGTACAATTGCGATGGATAATGTTTTAAAACATTGTTAAGTATAGTTAGGTTCTTTTGACAAAAGTCACTTTAGCATCGAACAAACTCCGTATAATATTAGCAGGCTTCCGGTAATCTGAATTTTTGACATAGGTTGCATTTCCGGTTGAATTACTTTACTCCTCGAATCAAAATTTTCTGACCGTAGCCAATTGCTTTGAGACAGATGAGCTACTAAAACCCGTGTTACTCTGAACATATTATACGTCTTTAAGGTGGAGAGCCATTGACCTATTAATGAACATGAAACACTTTTCATTGTTTCTCTAACGCCATCAACCATAACAGCTATCCACTTGTCCATGTAACCTCTCACAGCTATAAGAAAACTTTCCCGCTATGATAGTGACTACACTAATCGACAACGAAGCATATATTTTGACTAGAATAACATATTTATCTCTACATCGGATGTGGATACATAATTTTGCTGTTAAATTATTATCTCATCAATCATGAATAGTATTTAGTAATAGGAAATAATCATTGCATTCTTATCTCCGCTTATTTCTAGTAACATTCCAGATTTCAAAAGAGGTTTTGAATGACATTAGCTTTAATTAAACAGTAAAGCTTTATAAAGAAAATTTTCAGCATTAGGAAACCACATTATTGTCACCTTTGAGTGACATTCGCCATACAATTTAGGGTAATATTTCTGGAAACAATATAGCTTTTGGTCTGCTATAACAAAAGGCATTTCAAATAGTAGTCGTAGCTCATGTTGTCGTGACTGATATATCTGATTTATCCGCAACTATCTTTTGAGGTGACTTTGTTTTTCCCTTCGGAACTAATTATTATGTTACCGAAATGTCAGGTAATAGCATCCTGTTTTCCATTCTGCGGTTATTTGTTAATAGATTTTAGATGACGAATTTCACTGGGGCATTTTATATGTTTCTCACAACCTACCTAATATAGTATCTGATATAAACCAGTGACCTCATTAGGGACAATTTATGGAAACATTGCAGAACGTCAATGTTTTGTATGATTCGCATTTTCTCGGTGTTAAAAGTTTTTCGAATTATCAGATCTCCCTGAAAACAAATTTGGTAATTGCTTGCATATTTTGCTATATTTTTATTGGTTTCTCTTATTTATCTAAACAAAAATAATCCCTTCAAGATTTGCATGTCTGCTTTTAGTTTGTTGTAATCTCAAAGGTTGATTGCAACAATTTAAAATATTACTAAACACATATAGAGATCTAACTCCTTAAATGTAACATAATGTATGAATTTGGACACCAAAAGATTATGAGCAAAAGCACTTGTAGCAACAAATGTTCACAATAAAATGAAATCATAACTAGTCGAAATGTTACAGTAAAAGGCCATGCTTTAGCAGTTCATATACTTTTACCGCTATCGTGCTGTAAAGCAGATTAAATCTTGTACATTACGTAAATGTATTATTAACAATCTTGCTTAGTTTAATGATAAACTCTCCGCACCTTTCTTTCACCACCATTGAAAGGAAAAATCACCGCGTCCTTAGTCATAGCTACGACGAAATTAATCGCGTCCGTCCTCATTCCATGCCACCTCAAGTACATGGTTTTACAAAAGGGCCTAATTTTACAGCAGCAGCAAATATGTTTATTAAACTTATATATTTCTATTGATAAAGTACGTCGTATTGTTGCTCAAGTTATTTACTCCTAATTGTTTATTTTAGGAATAAATAGGCGCCATCAGAGTCACAGCTTTCAGCTTTACTTAAAGGAGAGTGATGCATAACCGCCAAGTGATTCCTTATCTTGCAATAAGTGCAGATATATCTGTAAGTTTTGCTCATTAAAACTTACAATATATGTTATTGCTGTAATATCTATTT
Source organism: Octopus bimaculoides (assembly GCF_046866305.1). Lineage (NCBI taxonomy): Eukaryota > Metazoa > Mollusca > Cephalopoda > Octopoda > Octopodidae > Octopus > Octopus bimaculoides. Next base: position 59,005,775 of record NC_142937.1, on the reverse strand, counting down.
CTTAGAACTTTTCAGTTAATAGACATAATGTCTCTCAGAGTTATGTAATAGATGTAAAAGTGCGCAGGTATGTTTGTGTGGTTAAGAAGTTTGCTTCACAAATACGCAGTCTCGACTTCGATCCGTCAACGTTGTAATTCTGGAAATTGGTTTCTGCTACAACTGCCAGTTAACTGGTTCTGTTTGTGAGTGAAATTCGGTTGCCAGAACCTGTGTGTGTGTGTGTGTGTGTGTGTGTGTGTGTGTGTGTGTGTGTGTGCGTGTGCGTGAGGGGGTGCGGTGCGCGCACGTGTACATTTGTATATATATATATGTGTATGCATCTTTCACTGCTGCATGTCCAGGAAACCGAGTGAGAATACCGAAAATCTGAACGAATTAACCACTATAAAAAAATTCATGTTTGACAACATACGTTCTTAAGATTATTGATTAGTTAAATAATAGACAATATTATATTTGATATTAATATTAAGAATCATGAAAAATTATATTATAAATCTAGTTTACTGGTTTTTTTTTAACGCTTTTTAAATATATTCAGAGGAGTAAGGGTGTCTATGATCTTGGTCAGTTCTCTCCTGGAATAATATATGGAAGTTGAGTTGGTATTCTCAGACTTGAGACTTAGCCTCAATGTCCGCAACAGATTGAACTTCACCACTAAAGTTACCCGAAAGCAAAGAAATAATGTTAAACCAAGCGTGAAAGAAGTTTGTCACCAAAGAAGAACAGTCCCTCCAGCTAGATTCCATAAAGTTTCTATCTGCCAAATTTCACTTCCAGGTCTTTGCTGTGTGAGAAGATACTCACCGAGGCTATGCTAGAAGACACTTGCTAAAGTAGAGCACAATGATACCGAACGTGCAGCATTTACTTTCACGGCAGTGGAATCTTTAACCAAACCAAGAAGATTCTACTGCGAAGGATTTTACATCTAGTTACTGTGAGTAGTTATTGTGGCGGGGGGTCACTGAAATACCAGTAATACTCAGTGCCTCGCATCATTTGATTTTATCTACGCTGTCTCAGAAGCTGAATTCGCAAAATCGTTAGAACATCGGATAAAAATCCTTCAGATATATAACTGTGACCAACTTTTTTACTGAGTTTAAATTCCACTGAGGTCTACGTTGCTTGCATACTTCCAGGATTTGATAAAATAAAGAATTATTTTAATGCTGAAGTCGATTTAAACAAATAAACCTTTCCTCAACGATGTGTGCCCTTGAACCAATATCAGAAATCAATATTTGTATGTAGATAATTAACTTATGATAAATATTATACTACTTTATTTACATATATATATACATATATATATATATATATATATATATATATATATACATATATATTAATTTATTTTTTTTTGTAGAATCTCATGTTATCCTAACAATTTTATGATTGTAGTCGCTTATCTAGTCCTCGTTAAGTTACTTAATTTTTCAAAACTTAACCCTCTTAGCACGTATACGCTCCTTTCCTCTACCTTACTCCCTACCTAAGTTTCGAATAAATTGTTTCTTAATCGGTACAGTTTGTTTGTTTATTTGTTAGTTGACTTTTTTTTTCTTCTCGCGTATAGCGTTACAAACTTCGATAGACACTAAAAGGTGCAGCTGATATATATTTTTGTGAGGAAATGATATCCTCTTTTCATGCATGCGACTTTTAAGCATAAATAATTTGCTTTATGGAGTCGATCGATTAGACATTTATTGATCTCGTATACCAATACACATAAACAATTTACTCTTTGAAGACGATTGGTAAAACATTCATTGATTTAATATAGCAACACGCATAAAGAATTTTCTCTTTGAAGTCAATCGCTGTGACATTCATTGATCTCGTACAGCAATAGACATAAACATTTTGTTCTGTGAAGACGATCACGAAGACATTCATTGGTCACATACATATCGAAAAATCCGGAAATATATGTGGATATGTACATTATACATACATACATATATATATATATATATATATATATATATATATGTGTGTGTGTGTGTGTGTGTGTGTGTGTGTGTGTGTGTGTGTATGTACATTATGTATATATATACACACACACATATATATACAAATATATATATATACATTATATATATATTTAGTGTATTTTATATGTGTGTGTTTAGGTGTAAGTATATATATGTGTGTGTGTGTGTGTGTGTGTGTGTGTGTGTGTGTGTGTGTGTGTGTGTATGCATGTATGTATGTATGTGTATATATACATACATATTGTCTTTTGAATCAAACTTTCAGTTTTGTGATACTCTCATGTCAATATCACAGTACAAGAAACTGTATGATTTATTAGTGATCTATCCCCAGTTAATTTTCTTTTGGTATTACCCTTCACCTTCCGAAATACTCAAATCACTTTAAATCTATTTTTCCGACAACAAATCTGTTCTAAAGAATACTTTACTTACTTTCCTTTCCTGAAAATATCCCAGATGAAGTCTCATCATTTCTAGTAAAACAACATTATTTTTATCTTCGAATTCACTAGTCCGGAACTTGCCAGTATCATCTGAATCCCAACACGCAATTTTTCATTCATATTATCTTTACAAACGTTCGTGCTGTTAACCCTTTTACCTGCCTTAATGCTGTAGAAGTAGAAATAGAAGTGAAGCAAATCTAAAACAATGTATTCCAACATTACTTTCTTACCCAATATTGATATGAGCAGAGCGGCATTTTCATGATATTTGATAGAAGAATATATATATAAATTCTTTCATACGCAGCTACTGGGGATAACCAAAAACATATAATACCTACGATGAAGTTATTTTTAAAAAGTATCTCTATAGAGTCTATTTTTCTTCCTTTAACTTCAATAGATTTTATAATAACGTCGACCGACCATGGTCAACAAAAATCCTCCTAAGACATTTCGCAAAATAACAAAATTAACAGTTTTATTATTTATTTACAAAACCAAAAATTTATCTTTTATCGTTTTCATATTGAATTTCTTGGTGATTATTAGTGGAATCTTGCTTGAAGAATTTCTTACAATGAGAAATTTGTAAAAATAGAGTTGCATTGGCTAGTCGGTAGATATTTTTAGTATTTTGTAGCGAATAATTTGGTATAAAATTATAAGTACTGCCTGAGTCTGTTATTAGACAGTTTATAGGGATGTATTTTGTTGTCCTGAACATTTTTTTAAAAAGGAAATTAAGAAATAACACTAAAGTAATTTAAAATCGTAAAATATAAAATTTTAAGTGTGCTTGAAAACAAAGAAAATATAAAAACATACAAGAAAGTTTGAAAATTATTTTCTATGTACATCTAGGCGTAGCTCTGTAGTACGAAGTTTACTTTTCTATTAGGTGGTCTCAGTTTCAGTCTCGATGTGTGATGCCTTGGGTAAATGTCACCAACTATAGAGCCCAAGCCGACCAAAGTAGATTTATCTGACGGAAACTGAAAGAAGCCCGTCGTATGTGTGTGTTTGTCACCCACCACTGCTTGACTGTCAATGTTTGCTTGTTTAGGTCGCTGTAACCTGGTATTTCGGCATACAAATATATACAGGTCTAAATTATGCAAAAATGAAAATAACACTGTCATCTCATTTTAATATTTACCAAAATTACATAAAAATATCTTGAAATATGAAAAAGTAAATTTAAACAATATAATCGCCATTGGCTACAACTACGGCCTCCAAATGACTTCAGAGTTTTCTGCAACTCTTCTGGGCGGACTCCTTGTTTAAGTTGGAGAATGCTACCATAATCATTGCCTTCAGTTCATCTTTGCTGTTACAAGGAGTTTTGTTGGTCTCTCGCTTAACTGCGCACCGCACATAATAATCAAGGGAGTTGTACGTACTCTGGGGAGTTAAGTGGCCAGATGTTTGGGGTGATGTGGTCGCAGAAAGACAGCCACGACTGGGTTCTTCTGCTTGTGTGGCATGGTGCTGAGTACTGTTGCTAGACATAGGGTCTTCCAGCAGCCACCCTCTTGACTCAGGGCAGCACTACCTCTCCAGGCACTTGATGTAGGCTTCCGTGTTGAGTGTGATGCTGTGTGGGAAGATGATTGGAGGCATAGCGTCGCCATCACTACTAATCACTCCAAACACCATGATGTTGACTGGATGCTCGATTTTTATCACTCTCAGTACATATTTTGGGGACACAGCTGCTATCGGTTGTTCTGTGTGGTCACTGTCTGAGTCTGGCAGAATTTTTTCTTGTCTGAGAAAAACCAAAGCATGTTTGGTTGGAAGGAATGCTTCAGTTTCTTCAAAAGCTTCATAGCGTGGTCTTTCTTGATGGCTAGCGATAAAAATTGACTCTTTCTCATCTTGTATCAGGAATACAGAGTGTCTTTTTACCTGCCTGATAAGAAACTCAAACATTCCCCTTATCCCTGGCGGTGGACCTAATTAACTTGGAGGGATCATTGTCAATCATGGCCTGAATCTTACCAACAAATTCAGGAGTTCTTTTCTTATCAGAACGATCAGAATGAGTTTCCGAGCTGTCGTACCTTCGCAATCTCCATTAGACTCAGCCAACTCTTTCAGAATCCTCTGCACTATCCTCAGATTGACACCCAAACACTCTGAAATGGTCGTATTAGAACTTCCGGCGCGAATGCCAAGCAATACAGCATGTCATTTCAAAATTTCTGGCAGAATGAATTGCGTCATGGTGCAGTTTTTCTTATAGACGGGGTCCAACTGACCCTACTATACTGTGTAGCTGACAAAATCAAAAACAAACAATACGCATGCGCGAAATAAAAAAAATGAAATGGTGACAATTTACCCATCGCACCCTGTATGTAAGTATATATGTATGTATGTATGTACGTATGCATGGATGAGTGTGTGTGTGCAAATATATATATATATATATATATATATATATATTGTTGTACTTGGGGATGGTCATATTGCCAGTTTAGCCAATAAAAACACACGCACTGTATATTTGGTGTTAATTTTTTTTTCTTTTTTTTTTCAGCTTTATATTACATTAATCTTAATCTTAATCTTATTTCGGCCAGAGTTCTTTCGTCACACTTCTGTGACCTCATCAGTGGTCCTTTGTTTCCTTCTTTCTTATGTGTGTCTCACCTTGCTAACTATCAGCCATTTTGTATTTTGTATTCCTATTGTATGTGTCTACGCATGCGTGTCCTTCAATGTGTCTGTGTCTTTTGTAAGTGCATGTGTGTATGGGGAGTGTCTGTATCACCTATATTCTCTGTTAATACGTGTTCATTTGTATTAGTTTTTATTTATTTATATGTTCATGTGTGTGTGTGTGTGTGTGTGTTTTTTTTTTTTTTTTTTTTTTATTAATGTGTTTAATTAAATTTTGTTAACGTATGTAGTATTTAATTCCATTTGTTTATCTATGTATTGTATTATACTTTGTTCCTATTATTGTTTTATGGGTAACATGTTGTCACATGCTGTGGTTTGTTAGTGGCGTATGTTAGTGTTCCATTCTAGTTTCCTATTCAGGCTAGGTTTCCCTTCTATTATGTGTGTAGCTTCAGTAATTTGTCTAAGTGTTGCATCACTGCTATGTGTAGATAAGATTTTAATTTCTATGTTGTTGATTGAGCCTCTATGTTCTTGCTCAGCGTGCTGGTACAGAACTGATGAGTTCTTCCCTTCCTTAAGTTCCCTCCAATGTTCGTTTGCCCGCTCCCCTATACTCCTTGCTGTTTCGCCTACATATGTCGTTGTCTTATTTCTGCATCGTCCCTCTGTACATCTTATACTATAGACCACATTTCTGGTTTTGCAGTTCGTGTGTGGGCTAAATCTACATACGATACAGTTCCTATCAGTGCAGGGGGTTCTACTGAATGGGTATGTTCTACTGATAAGGGATTTGATAGGGTTGCCTGGCCTTTCAACAACCTTAATTCTTAGCTTAAGTTTGTCTAGGGCCCTTCTAAAGCGGTACGCCAGTTCGCCTCTAGGGGTGGTGTCGACGAACATGACGCTTTGGTACTTGTGGCTATTGTACCATGAGCTTGCCTTCCCTATTTTCTTCTTAGTTCTTTCTATGGTGTTCCATGATTTGCTCCTATAGAGTGGGCAAATCCCATTCCTATCGTTGCGTTTGATTGTTTCAAACTTCTTCATAGCTCCTTTGTAAACCCTGATCCTTTCTTTATGGCTGTAACCCGAGAACTGCATGCGGTGGACGAAATGTTGTATATGTCTCTTTAATTCTGTAGGGTCGCACATGCAGGAGACATTTCGCATTACTCTGACGAGGTCTGCCATCAATATGTTGAATTTGGCATTGTCCGCATAGCCGAGTTCCGGTGGGTCAGGTACTTGGAGGCCATAGGTTTTGTATAGTGTGAATGGAGGATTCTGGTTTTATTGTTCTTAGTTTCTAGCCAGAGTTCAGTATCTAATACAGGTAATCTATGGTTAGGGTGTTTAGTAGGGTAGTCTATCGTAACTCTAATACTCTGGTGGATGGAGTTAGCTATTCGCTGGATGCTCTCCATAGTCTTAGTTTCTATTTCTATTTCAGGGGTACTCTCTTGTGGGGGTGTCTTTACCACTAAGTTGATATCATCGACATATCGAGAGTACACATTCACGAGTATGGAGTTCTGTGTCAGGCGTTCCTTAAGCCTTCTGTCCCACCATACCATGAAAAGATTG
>NC_142937.1:58969379-58991879 GCF_046866305.1 Octopus bimaculoides | reverse complement strand
AAATTACAAAGGAGGCATATATAGATATTTGTGAGTTGACTGGAAGAAAGTTTTTGCATCTTTTAAAGCAAAAATTTATTTGGGGATTTATCTTAGTAATATAACGTATCCATTTAATTTTCTCATCTAATTGAATTGTTGTTTATTCCCAGGTTAGCCGTGATTGAGCAACACATATGATCAAAAGAACATTTCATTCAGTATTTCTTTTAACGTTGTGTTTCTAGAACTATATTATTTTGCTTTTTTTTTTTTAGATGATCGTACGCAATTTCTGGACAATATTTTGGAACTATCATTATCAGATCGTGTTACATATAAAAGTTTTCACATTGGTTCGATTTATATTCAGTATATGGGCAATAGCTTCAATAACTGACTAAAGTAAACAATATTTTTATACGTTTTAATGGGTAAGTATTATTCTTTATGATTCATACCTAGAAGCATCGGTGATCATAAACTAAATTTTCCTTTTCTCCCTACAGAACTATTTGGTTTATCATTTTGTAACTTGCTAGTTAGGATATCAATCTGTTAATTCTAATTCTTTTATTTCACCGTTCACCGTTTTATTTCACCGTTTTTTTTTTGTTTTTTTTTTCTGAAAGTACTTTAATGTCTCTTCCGCATAGGAGCGCACTGGTATTAGCAAAACGAAACTGATGTAATTCTTTTTAATGTACGCATGAAACAAATGCAGAAAATGCCAAGAGCTGTATTACTTCTGGAGGCCTAAAGTAACTTAGCATAGATACTGCATCTGATCCGTTTATTTGCTACATGACATAAATAATAAAGTTGTGATTTTGAAATCAGATTTTGATCTTCTACAATATCAAAAGTACGTTTTTTTTTTTTTTCAGTTTAATAATATCGACGTTATGGAGGTTGAAATAACATCAACCATTTCATCTAAACGTTGGGAAATATAATGGATAACTGAGTGACCTTTCCTGAAGCCATATTGGTGGTAGTATAAGCACTTAGATAGAAATTTAGAAATTTGATAAGGCAAATTTCTCGAATGTCTGAAGAAGCTAACAGTATGCTAATTGCACGATAGTTGGTGGAGTCATGATTATCTGCACAGTAGAATAAATTTTGCATATCTGACTGTGTTGCAAAATCTGTCTCTATATCCGAATTACTTCATATTACGGTATGTCATCATATATAACTTTTGAAATTGCTGATGTACATAAGAATCACATGAGAGTTGCTCTGTTTTCTTCATATTTCTTCATACAATTATTCAATTGTATCAAAAACCGAGAAATTATATTTTGCAAATATGATTCGATAAAAACGAGATAACCAACCAGTGTATCTTACTAAATAAAACTATCTTCTTTAGCGAAACGCATATTATTATGTTATGGTATGTTTCTATTTGCAGTTACGCAATTTGGATTTCAAATATTTATATATAGATATTTTCCTATAACCAAATATTTTTATTCTCCTTTTTAATATAACACTTCTTATATTGTACCACTCGAAGATCTAGATATTTCTCAAGAAGAATGTCTCAAGCAGAATGTCATTTTGTCGTAACACATAGTCGTGGATACACATTTGTTATTATAACAAAATTTAAGGAAAAACATCAACCTTGGTTTATTCACAAATATAACAATCAAACTTGTGATACAACCTTAAATATACTTAATTCTTGAGCAACTTTCCTTTTCTAATCTTTACAAATAAATGTCATCATTCATGGACTTTAATGGACAGTAACATCCTTACGTGGAGGCACAATGGCCCAGTGATTAGGGCAGCGGACTCGCGGTCATAGGATCGCTGTTTCGATTCCCAGACCGGGCGTTGTGAGTGTTTATTTAGCGAAAACACTTAAAGCTCCACGAGGCTCCGGCAGGGAATGGTGGCGAACCCTGCTGTACTCTTCCACCACAACTTTCTCTTACTTCCTGTCTCTGTTGTGCCTGTAATTCAAAGGGTCAGCCTTGTCACGCTGAATATCCCCGAGAACTACGTTAAGGGTACGTACACACACGTATCTGTGGAGCGCTCAGTCACTTGCACGTTAATTTCACGAGCAGGCTGTTCCGTTGATCGGATCAACTGGAACCCTCGACGTCGTAAGCGACGGAGTGCCAACAACAACAACAACATCCTTATACTGTTTAGTGTTTTGCTTTTAGCATTTGTACTTTTTCACTTTCTTGTCTCTAAATAGTTATAAATCAGAAATTGCTACTCATGTACACAGTAGAACACGTCTATATAACTTTTATCTTTTAACATTTACTTGTTTCAGTCACTGCACTGTGGTCATGTTGGAGCACTGACTCGAAACACTTTAGTCAAATAAATCGACCCAATACTTGTTTTTAAAAGCCTGATACTTATTCTATCGGTAACATTTTGCCGAATGGCAAGTTGTGAAGCGTTGTTGGGGGTAAACACGAATACAATCACCAATACACACAGAGACACACGCACAGACACACAAACACACACGTGTGTATATGCGTTCGTGTGTGGGTGCGTGCGTATGTGTGTACACGACGGGCTTCTTTCAGTTTCAGTCTACCAGATCCACTCACAAGGCTTTTGTTGGCCCTGGATTGTACCCGGAACCATATTACTGGGAAGCACATTTTTTTACCACATAGACCACATCTAAAGAAATATTCACACATTTCAGAGTATTTCCTGAAAATGCGTTCTCTTCCTTAAACACGCAATTCAGTAACCTGTTCACAGGATTCATTGTTTTTACCTCTTCCATTTTTCTCGCACGTCTTCTGTAGTTTTAATCATTATACAACCATATGTAACTCCCTTTTTGCATTTAAGTCTCACTCAATATAAATACCTCCAACTTCAAATCCGTACGCAAAACTTTAGCCAATATCTTTCCTCTAAAAACTGCATCTTTATGGGATTACATTTTCCTCACGTTGATTTGTTTAAATGCATGTCAATGCTATTGTTTTGTCCAAGGGTATATAATGAAGGTTTCAGCTTAATAATGGAGATTGTTAAACATTTTTGAGTAATGAAAAATATTGAGATAAGAAATATGATAAAGGAGGAAACATTGTTGTCTGCGTTACAGTAAGCTTCTTGTCAGAATATGGTCTTCCACTAATATTTTACAATACCTCTATTATTTTTGCTAATTTAAAAGTCAATTTCTTCTATCATTGGTAATGGAAAACAATACGATTCAATTAAAGCATTATTCCTGAAAATTTCTATATATTAGAGAAGAACGAGACAAACTATAGATTTATTTATTTTCTACCCAGCAAAATGATCTCATTTAAAGTTATTATCACAAAATTATATCATTTTGACGGCAATTTCACTGACCTATAAGTTAATGGAAATTAAATAACTATAAATATAATTTCATAACCAAATAATGATTTCTCTCGACTCGACGCAAATAAACTTTTTAGTGTTTCCGAAATATTGTTGATTAAGTCAGCCCTTATCTATTACTTTCTTGCTGTCTGAAACACAGGACCCAAGGTACTTGAAGTCACAAACCTCTTTGAGTTGTGTGCTACAATTAGAATAAATTGGCTTTCATCCTCATTAATGATCATGTAGTTTACATTACACTGGGTAACAGATGAACCTTGGCTGCAGCATCTTCAAGCAATGTTAACAAAGTCTTTCGCATCACACATTTCATGAGCTGTGAGGGCAAGATCGTCGTTATAGTCAAGATCAGAGAGATGCAAACTCTACTGACGTCTTGATAGGTTTTGCTTGAAGCTGAGGCCTTTGTCTTGGATGAGATAAAAATTTTGCCAAAGTGCATGGTCCGGCACAAACACAATGAGGAAAGAAGTTAGGGTATCTCTCTGAAGGATTCCTTCAGTTGCTGGGAAACTCTTTTGTCGGACTGTCTGTGATTCGCACAAAGTTTGGTGTGTTTTCACACATGATGGTAATGGTTTTGACAGTACCATTTGGAATACGCGTAGTTTAACAAATTGCGTACTATAACCTTTCAAATTTCTTGGAGAAATTCACAAATACAATTGATGCTTTTATTTGGAGATCTTGAGCTCCTTTATGATAATTCTAAGAACAATAATTTGTAATAGTGTCAATCTGTCTTTGTGGAACCCATTTTTCTCTCGTCACTGGATAAGCTCGATGTAAAAGAAAATTCTGTTAAGAAGTATAGTGCTGTAAATTCTTGAGACTAGAGGTGAGAGAAATTCAGGAATACAATTAAACATTTTACATGAAGAGTCTGAGCTTTTCTGCGATTCTTTTAAAGGTAAATTATGCAATAATCATAAGCATTTCCGTCGTAGAATAGAATAAACATGAGACGTTCTATAAAGAAACATAGAGTTGCAGATCTTCGAGTACAGAGGTTAGAATACTTTGTAGTTCAGAGGCATGTAAAGGGCACATTTCTTTGGAAGTGAAATAACTGAAGACTTCGGAAAAGCTTTTGATTGGTTTCCTTTACAATTATCGTTAATAAAAGTCCCAGATTTTTGGATCATTAGAAATGCAAAGGACAAGATTAGACTGCCTATAACAAGCTTCACAATAACTTGCAATCTGTTGTTTCAAAGTCAATGAAGTTGACCTTCTTCAAAGCGTGTGGAGAAATCATTCTTCTCTATGAAGCCAAAATTTGAACTATGAAGAAGAAACGTCAAGATAGCTTTGATAGTGCATACAGCAGGTTTCAAAACATTTCCTAGCGTGACTACAATTCCAAAGAGACGATGTTTTGAAGCATTCCATCCATCTATGTTTTTGTTATTCAAAGCAATATAGGTTTGGCTGGTCATTGCTATTTTGCTGAGCATCAGATAATTTCAAATCTTATGTTCTGGAAATTTCTGCATCCTAACAGAAGACAGACAGCTCAAATTGAGGACCTACTGAGATCAATGAAGAGCATTTTTTTCTTTCTTTTTTGTTTTTTTGGCGTAGCACTATGAAATGCCTTTTGGTTGAAGCTAATTAAAGAAGTAGGTGAGTGTGTTACTCGGATTTATTTTATGTGGCCATATAAATCAAGAACAAAGTTAGTTTTGACAGGATTCGAATTCAGATGATGACAGGCCAGATATAAAGGGCATTTATTTATTTACCTAGTGTTATTGGTATAACTGTCTTAATAAGATAACTTGCAAACTACAAGGAAACTGTTCTTACTAACCAGTTTATCAACTGATTAACTCCTTACATTCGACACAACACTATAAAGATGAAGTAGTGGTGTTTAGCCGATAGAATTGAATCCATTCATTATGTAACTATGCCACAAATTTTATTCATGACGTAATAGGGTTGCAACTTTTATAGATGCATAGGAAAAGGAGAAGGATAAAATAAATTTGTTTTCAACCATATATACAGACAAACAACCGTAAACACGTATACATGTACACAGAGATGGCTCTCTGCTCATGTACGCATGCACGCACACGCATGCACACACACACGCACAATTTGTCATTCGTAAGTGTTGACTAGAATTTTTTGGCTTAAAAATACCCAGCCTCAAAAGTTGATTGCATAAATCTCACCTGAGTGGCAGCTCCATAAAGGATGTGAGTATTACACTTGCTTCTCTGATTAAATAAAAAGATAGGTCAATGCCAGAGAGAATTGAGCCCCAACAGTTTGACGATTTACAGCTGTGACTTCGATACGTTTATGAGATCAAACAGTATATTAATTCTTAGAATTGGTATAATGCCAAAATTTTGTGAGGAGGGATACAGCCGAAGAAATTGACCATGCTTTGGATTGATACTTTAGCTTATTCACCAAGAAAATGAAGGATAAAGTTGACTTGAGGATAATTTGAATTCAAAACGTAAAATGACATAATTAGATAACACAAGGAATTTTGTCCGACACCATACCAATTCGAGCAACAATAAACGTGATCATTGAACTATATATATTTACTAAACTTTTCATCCTATTTTGTATTTCTTCACTGTATCCAATCTGCTGATATGCCAGTCTCCCAACAGTTTGGTTATATCATCAAGTAGTAAAGGAGTATAATATTTCTGTAGTCCTTTTTAAATATAGTTTTCAAATATAATTTCTGCTTCATAATGTGAATTGGTTAATTTTGGTAATTACAGGCAAAATCTAGTGTTACAGTTTAAATAACGGCTTTAGGCATTTAACAAATACATTAATAAAGATTAATATAATTAATTAACGAAATACATTAATAAAGAATAATATCATTAATTAACAGAGTGAGACCGTTTTAGGGTTTCCTTGTATGTTCTAGCTTCAGGCAACTTAGTAATATCTGCAAGATGACGTTGGATTGAATTGCTCTGGGTTAATCTTGAATATTGAATATTGAATAACAAATGTGTTCGTGCATGAAAGCATATGTAAGGTTACAGTGAAGCTAGTTGGTGTCGCAGTTTCGATTCCGTTTCACACATTACAAATCACTCCTCACATGTGTGATTTCCGTCTGTAATCAATAACCTGAGGAAAACTGAAAATTTGTTTCTTTGTCATTCGCCTTGCGTTTTAATACATTGCGTACAAATTTGTGTGCTTGTGTGTGCGTGCGTGCAGATGTATGCACAAAAATATATTACTGACCGGTTAAGGAGTTTACTTTACAATCATGAGGTCCCGGGTTCGATGTCACCGTATGTTATCTTGTATGAGTATCTTTTGCTATGATTTCGTGTTGGTACAATGCTTGTGAGTGAAATTGAAGTGATAGAAATTATGTGAAAGCCTATCGAATAGGCGACAACCTGCAACACAAATATTTGAACAACTAAATTATGTATCTACAATATGTGGTTAGCTCAGCTGATCAAACAAGCGGAGGGCTAACTATTGTCACTATATGCATAAGTGAGTAGTTTTAGTGTGAGCATGAGTTTTCATATACATGTATATCCGTGTGTGTGTATGTGTGCGTGTGTAATATCAAAATCTAACATAAATTTAAGTTTCTCACCGGGCTGGGCAGTTCACTAAAAATGTTTCTACTATGTTAAACTATATTTCAATATACTTTGCAGGGCTTAAGGCAGTGAGCTGGTAGAATCGTTAGTAATCGGGGCTTAGCAGCATTTCGTCCGTCTTTACGTTCACCGTTCAAATGTCGCTGAGGCCCACTTTGCCTCTCATCCTTTCGGGGTCGATGAAATAAGTGCCAATCGACTTATCCGCTTCGCCGGACTTGTTGGCCTTGTGCCAAAATTTGAAACCAATATATTTTACAGCGCTTACATTACTCTCTCTCTCTCTCTCTCTCTCTATATATATATATATATATATATATATATATATATATATATATATATATATATATATATATATATATATATATATATATATATATATATATATATATATATATATATATATATATATATATATATATATACATCGTCAAAATATATAGTATCAGTTGGGCACTGGGGTCACTGTAAAGAAACAAGACCCTTCGTTCAAAATGACAAGCTTTGTGCCTAAACCAGAAATTACATTATATTGTATTGTTTTGGTGTATCGTTTTGGCCAAACACAAGTATTATATCAACTATTTCAAGCATTTAAACAGAAATTAAACTATTTTTTTCCTCTTTCTTATTTCAACATCACAGCGACCATGTTTAAGAACTTTTATTTCTCTCTCTCTATCTTTCACTATTTCTCTCTTTGCTCTTAGCCGTTCGCTCCTTATTTTGCGCCAACAGTTTAGAAACGGCTGCCTTAAATCGTGCGACGTCTTAAATTGAATGAGAAATGTTTTTGCTTGCTATTCTTCCAGTTTGAGAACACATATGTTAAATTCTTTAACGTATACGTCTATGCCTTGATCTACTAGCACATGTATGGCACTCAAATGAAACGCTAACACAAAGAACAGTATTTTGTACAACAATAAACTTCTCTCGACTAGCTTGTCTTAATGCGGAGCACGTCCTAGTGGAACAAATCACAAAACTGTCTTATCTCCTTCCTCTAGGCCGATTTTACTAACATTTCTTACAACACAAATCATCCAATTCACTTTATAAAACAGACAATGAGTGAGTGTGTGCTGGCGCGCATGCATTCTCACAATATATTCACCTTTCGCACTTTATTAATATCGTATAAACGAATTACTTTTATCGTTTTTTTGGGGGGGGTTTTTTCACCTTGCACTTGCAATCACCCGTCTGCAGTTGAGTCGATATACTACATGGACGAAAAAAGGTTTGTTTTCTGTTTGTATGTAGTAGATAAAGGGAAAATTATATAAAAATTATTGTTATTATACTACAGAGTTCATAATTTCTTTTTTAAATCTTCCAACGCAAAATAAAACGCATAAATATACTCACACACGCATACGTGTGTGTGTGTGAGTGTGTGTGTGTGTGTGTGTGTGTATGTGTGTGTGTGTGTGTGTGTGTGTGTGTGTGTGTGTGTGTGTGTACGAGGAGGTGCTGAAAGGTTCCTGGTTTTAAGGGTGTCGCAAAAGGCCTGGTTGGAGGCCCAACAGAGTTCTTTTACAGGGCTTAGAAAAACTGAAGGACCGCTGCAATATGTGTGTGAATCTGAGAGGGGAATACGTTTATTAAAATCATTATAAGCACAGTGCTCTAATTTTTATAACATTAAACTTATACAAAAAGGGAACACATTTATAGCTTATGTCATTTATATAATTTAAGCAGAAACGAACTTAGAGAAAAACCTGTCCTTTTCTTTAATTGCATGAGCCTTGAGGTTATCTCCTTTCTTCATATGAAGCTAATCTTAAATATGTTGTATGGTATTTGTTATATCTGTACTTGTCTATATTCGAGAAAAGATGGTCATACATCTTGGACATTTGAAACTTGTTTATACAAAAGAATTGGGAATGTTTCTATAAATGTTATGTATGCTTGTTTTAGATGTGTGTGCGTGTGTGTTCGGTTATAAATACATAATATATTCTTATTTAAGTGTTTATAATCAAACATGAACTTTACAGATCTGTAGAATGTTTGCTAAAAGCAGTAAACTTTTCATTTAAATTCTTTTGATAAATATGAAACAATACTATCCGCCTGTCTTCTGCAAAATACGAATAATTCTTATAACAGCATTTTGTTTCTAGGTGTCAGATTAAGAACCCTCTTAACCTAGATAGATATATTTTTGCTATTTCGTGATTGTTTGACCTTTATATTACATTTTACTAACAAAAATGCAATGAGTGATAGGCTATCTCTTCGTCCATTTCGAGAAAAGATGAGTTTACTAATAAGTGTAAGTCGAAGGCAATAATGCCTCAGGTTTACTTCAAGTGATATTCGCTTAGCGAGTCTGCTATTACACTGATCGTGCTTGTGAGAATCGTAATGAAACAGTGAAACAGGGTCAATGTCAATATACACCAATCATTTCAAGTTTAGGCTGTCTCAAGCTTGTAAAAATGGAATGAAGAAGAAATATAGCATTGTAGAAATGTTTGTCGATTTGAAATAAGTAAAGCAGAGAAATGGAAAAAGTATTGTGTGTTGGGCGATAATGACATCAACTATATGCAATTTAGTAAAAGTATTTCAAAATCGTCGATATAAATTAATATAAAACATTAGCTATGGCTTCTCGCAATTGCATTCATTAGTGTTACTTCTACACTTGTCATGTCGGTCATCACAAACCGTGGCAAAATTTATGGGTGTGGGTAGGGGTGGGGAATGCATTAGATTCTCGGCTGCAGGGTCGAGGATTTGTATTTCATCACTTCGCCGACCGTGAGCATAAAGCCGAATATCTAGAGAGAAAGTTTTGCTGGTAGGCACTATTTCTTTGACGACTGGGGAGCTACTTACAAGCACACATAAACATGCATGTACACACATATCTGTGTATATATGTATATAAATGTATGTATATATATGCGTATATATATGTATGTATATGTATATATTTCTCTCTCTCTCTCTATATATATATATATATATATATATATATATTATATATATATGTATATATATGTATGTATATGTATATATTTCTATGTATATATATATATATATATATATATATATATATATATATATATATTATATATATATGTATATATATGTATGTATATGTATATATTTCTATGTATATATATATATATATATATATATATATATATATATATATATATATATATGTATATATATGTATGTATATATTTCTATGTATATATGTATATATTTATGTATGTATATGTATATATATTTCTATGTATATATATATATATATATATATATATATATATATGCATGTATACATGATGAAAGTAAACAAAGTTTGTTTTAGAAGCGTTGAGATGTATTCAAAGATACAGAAATAAATTTTTTATTCCCAAACGCGTGATAATGTTAATAAAATAGCGTGAACAGGATAAATTATCCATACATTGTGTATATATATATATATATATATATATATATATGTGTGTGTGTGTATGTGTGCGTATGTGTATATATATATGTGTGTGTGTGTGTGTGTGTATGCATATATATCTATGTGTATATATATATGCATATATATATATTCCTGTGTATGTATATGTGTGTATATATATATATATATATGTGTGTATGTATATGTATACATTCATACATGCATAAATACATACATACATGCATGTATACATACATACAAAACAGGCAGCAAAACTCTTGGTGTTCCAAGATGCAACCGAAAAAGCAGATTATTTCATATTTCTGAGGAAGACACCGCACATGATTAGCAGCTGACCAAAAATGTCATCAAGGTACTGCATCTCTATGCAACTCGACGTCGCAAAGACAATATACAATGAAGTCCGAATAAAGACTGAACTGGAATAAATATAGAGAATGGCGCAACGATTGACTATGTACGCAAACATCAATACAACGTGTACTGGTGGAACATTCCCTTCAAAGCATTTGTCACGAGTAAGCATAACAGGCCGGATATTGTTGTTTGGGACAGACGGGAAAGAGTAGGTACCGTCAGAGAGGTCAGCTGTCCTGCTGATGTCAAATTCTCATTGAAAATCAGAGAGAAAGAGAATAACTACGGACAACTGCTTCGAAACCTCCAGCTATTATACCCAGAATACAAATTTACCTTTATACCAATATTGGTTAGTGCTCTTGGTTTTCTAAGTAAATGTCTGAGTCACAATTTGGTTAAGATAGGATTTTTCAGAAAGAGAAATCAACTAACTAGCTTGCATATTACAAATACTGTTTGCAAGTGGAACAGTAAGGATATGCAAGACTTTTCTCTGGTCACATTGTTCTCGTTCAGCGATAGAGATTTGTATCTCTATTAACAGAGCAGCTGTTTTCTGAAAGGAATACATCTCAGTACACCTAAATAATTAAAAGCAGAAGTGAACATGCAACTTTAAAGACTTGCTTACCAAGCGATTAGATATTTTAGTCTAAGTATGTATAACTAGCATGTCAATAAAGCTAAGCTAGTTTAAGGTTGTCCATATCAGTAGATTTGAACGATGATATTTGAAACTCACTCAAAGGAAAAGCAGTAGAATGATACCGGAGCAATATTATCTATGAAGCGACAAATAATCTTTCTTCTGAAGCTCAGAATATACTCTTTTGCTCTTTTACTTGTTTTAGTCGTTTGACTGCGGCCATACTGGAGCACCGCCTTTAGTCGAGCAAATCGCCCCCAGAACTTATTCTCTGTAAGCCTAGTACTTATTCTATCGGTCACTTTTGCCGAACCGATAAGTTACGGGGACGTAAACACACCAGCATCGGTTGTCAAGCGATGTTGGGGGGATAAATACAGACACACAAACACACACACACACACATATATATATATATAATATATATATATATATATATATATATATATATATATATATATATATATATATATATATACATATATACGACAGGCCTCTTTCAGTTTCCGTCTACCAAATCCACTCAAAAGGCTTTGGTCGGCCCGAGACTATAGTAGAAGACAATTGCCCAAGGTGCCACGCAGTGGGACTGAACCCGGAACCATGTGGTTGGTAAGCAAACTACTTACCACACAGCCACTCCTACGCCTCAATAAGTTATCATTTGAACAATTTTTTTTTTGGGGGGGGGGGGAATTTATATATTTTTTCAAGTTTCTTTCTTTCATGTAACAACCTTGTTGAATGATGTAAATGATCTTGTCGATACACTTTAACTACTGTTATACGAAATCAATTTTATCACATCCTATATTTGTATACATTGCAATAAAATGCACGCTAAGCATAAATTTTGCTGCATTTTAAAATTTTGGCGTTTCACTTATCAAAGGTTTGGAAATGATAACAATTCAGTAAAATACTTTGTTACTCTTAAGCTGTTGTGTAGCATAACGTTCTGAGTTCATATGTCACCGAGGTCGACTGCGTCTTTTACCATTTTCTGGGTCGATAGAATAAATATCAATTGAGCGCTAGGCTCGATACAATCAACTTATCTCCTCACCTAAAATTGCTGACGGTGTGCCAAAATCTGAATGCATTATTAAGCTGGAGTTTAGGACAAATTAGCGTGAAATTTTGATGTAAGGTTTTAATTCAGATTACTTTAAACTATGAGTTTGAATCATAAAATTAGGGGTGGTTCCGGGCAGGTTAGTATCAAAAGAGTTAAAGATAGGTGCAGGCGTGGCTGTGTGGTAAGAAGCTTGCTTCCCAACCACATGGTTTCCGGTTCAGTCACAATGCATGGCACTTTGGGCCAGTATCTTCTGCTATAGACTCGGGCCGACCAAAGCCTTGTGAGTGAATTTGCTAGAGGAAAACTAATAGAAGCCCGTCGTGTGTGTGTGTATATATATATATATATATATATATATATATATATATATATATATATATATACTTATATATATATACTTACATATATATATATATATATATATATATATATACTTACATATATATACTTACATATATATATACTTACATATATATATATACTTACACACACACACACACACACACACACACACACATATATATATATACATACTTATATATATACATACTTACATATATAAACTCACATATATGTACTCACATACACATATCTAAATATATTACACCCACCCACATACACATGTATACATACACACACGCGCACACATATGCATACATCTGTGCTATAACATGCTACATCTATGCGTATATTAGTCTATAAGTGAATACTTACACACACAAATACCCATTTGTATTTACGTGTTTCATGTATGCTATGTGTGTGTGCGCGCGTGTCTGTGTGTGCGTGCGTACATATATCAACATATGAGTGTATATTATGCTGATTATATATATATATATATATATATATATATATATGCATGACAACAAACAACATTTGTACGCCTATTAGTCGGACGGACAGCCTTAACTATATCGGAATGTATCTCGCCGCTTAAGCAAACGCTACCAGAATACAAAAATTGATCCAAACGGAGAAAAAGATACACGACTACACGTACATATGTGTCTATCGCATGCAATCATATCTGTATCATATTAGAACTTTTTCACAGTGCCACTAGCTATAAAAGCTACGCATCTTTTTGTCTCAAATCTAAATGACGTTGTTCAACTATTGTTGTTCAGTTTGATTATCTAAAAAGTTTGCCCCGAAAATCCGTGCTTTAAAGATACAATGCAGAATGATGAGGAATTGGTATTTTTCAAGAGATTCGCCAAAATTCTTATTATCTACTTGAGCTTTTCAAACAGATTCAATTTAAGTAATTGCTCAGATATGAAGCGTATAGTCTTGTTCCTCTTTCCATAGTTTTGTTCCATTTGAGACGATCCAGAATAGCTCTCATTATATCAGGAACGATGAGAAAAGGCTAACAAAATTGAAACTGTTTCGATGGTTTACGTCCACAAGAGATTGATAAAATCTTATAACTAAATTAACCTAAATACTTATTCTGAAATAGTTTTTGAGCTATGAAGTTGTTTGTCTACATATTCACGGAAGTAATCTTAAGCAGACGACAATATGCAAATATCCGTGTATGCAAAAATCTATGTATGCGTGTATATATTTGTGTGTGTGTGTGTGTGTGTGCATATACACATGCATATATGTACATGAGAGAGAGAAAAAGAAAATGGTATTCGTAAGATTCTTTACTAATCACTACGTTATATACACAGGAACATAGTAAATACATATATACATACACACACAAATAGATACATACATATAAATACATATATACACACACACATATTTATATACAAATATATATATACACATACATACATACAAATATATATGTACACATACATATATATATATATACACACATACATACATACATATATATACGCACAATACATACATACATATATATACACACAATACATACATGCATATATATATGTGTGTGTGTGTGTGTGTGTGTGTGTGTGTGTGTGTGTATACACGTATATATGCATACATACATAAATGTGTATGTAATAATATATGTAATGTATGTATGAAGATGTGTTCCGTATGTTTGGGCTTATGCGATTAAAAATGTATTCCGCCATGCGTGTCTACTCAGATACTGATGGCTGCATGTTCGCATTTATATCAAGAGATGCGGTTAGTTTATATTTCAGCATTTGCATGTAGTTATGGTAATAGTTTTAAGTAGTATTTCTTTAAGTCTCTTTCATCTTTCACTCAATTCAGTCCTTAAACTGCGGCCATACTTGAAGAATTCCAGTCGAACGAATCGTCCCCAGTACGTTTTCTCCTTTTTTCTTTTCTTCTTTTTCCCTTTAAAGCCTTGTACTTATTCTGTCGGCCTCGTTTACCGAACCGCTAGCTGCAGGGACGTAAACACACCAACGCCTACACCAACACCGGTTGGTGGGATGGAAGCAAACACAGACACAACGACACACGCACGCGCACACACACACACACACACACACATCAGGTGCGGTCCCAGGAATTTTTCCATGAGAAAAAGGTGTAATAACATTATTTAGAAGAGCGTACTCCTTTTCTTGAGGGGGGAACGTGTCCCTCAGCCCCACCTCTTTGGGTCTGCCCCCGCACATACATACACACATATAACGGGATTCTTTCAGTTTCCGTCTATCAAATCCACTCAGAGGGCTTTGGTCAGACCGAGGCTATAGTTGAAGACATTTGCCCCAAGGTGTCACACTGTGGGACTGAATCCAGAACCAAACGTTTTACTACACAGCCACGTCTGCGTCTTATATCCTAATTATATAAGCAATTAGTTCAGTTGATCGAAAAATTAGGCACTCATCGCCATGGACAGGAAAGAGTTTCCATTCACTTATATATGTGCTAGCGTCTGTGTGTGTGTGTGTGTGGTGTATACGCAATGAAGGCACGTAGCTTAGTGGTTAGGATATTCGGCTCCCGATTGTAAGGTCGTGAATTCGATTCTCGGCGGTGCGTTGTATCCTTGAGCAAGATACTTTATTTCATGTTTCTCCAGTCCAATCAGCTGTCGAAAATGAGCTGTACCAGTAATTCAAAGGGCCAGCCTTGCCACATTGTGTGTCATACTGAATCTCACTGAAACTACGTTTAAGCTACACGTGCCTGTTGAGTGCTCGGCCACTGGCACGTTAATTTCACGAGTAGGCTGTTTGGTTGATCATATCAACTGGAAACCTTGAGGTTGCAACTGATGGAGAGCCAGACCATATGTGCGTGTTCGAGTATGTGGTGTATACGTGTGTGTATACATGCAATGTGAGTGAAAGACCGAAACTGAGAGCAAAAAACAAACTCTCGACAAATAATAAATCCGAATATTTGCTGCTTCGTTGGAGTGGTAAAGAAATGAAAGCTGAGAGCCAAACTTCTGAAAAGTGCTAAATGACTAAGAAGACGCTGAAGAAAGTAGTTGCATCCTTAAGCCACATTGCAACACGAGGCAATGCTCAGATATTATGGTTGGGTCTCACTTGACAAAGAAGACCCGATTGCTTAATTAACGATGCCTTAGGGAGACATAGAGTGTACTCATGATAAAGTGGGCCCTATGTAGGAAAGGGCTGGCGAACGTTGTGAGATATAATGATGACAGTATACGGGGCTTCTGGGAAAGATGAGGTGTTGTAGTTCCGTAGTAGGGTCTACAATATCCTACTAAGCATTGCGCTTAGGAAAAAGAGCAGAGCAGTGATTCGTAAATCGGAGAGAGAAGCAGAAGTGGCTGTGTAGTAAGTCATTTGGTTTCCAGCCACAAGGTTCCGGGTTCAGTCCTACTGCGTGGCATCCTGGGCAAGTGTCTTCTACAATAGCATCGGGCCGATCAAAACCTTATGAGTAGATTTAATTAACAGAAACTGAAAGAAGCCCGTGTGTGTGTGTGTGTGTGTGTTTTCCCCCACCAATGCTTGACAACCGGCGTTGGTTTGTTTACGTAGCGGTTTGACAAAAAAGAGACCGATAGAAAAATAAGTACTGGGGTTGATTTATTCATCTAAAAGATAAAAGACAGAAATAGCCGAGACGTAAGCGAGAAAGACTAAAATTAACAGCTGAGAAAAAATATCTAGGAAGTAGTAAAACAAAAAGATTGCCGCCCCGTGAGAGTAATTACTGTTGCCCCTAGACTGTTGGTGCGGCTGTTTGGGTTCGGAAAAGAAAAGTTGTGTTATAGTGTGGATCAAAAAAAAGAAGAATGTTCACTTGTATCAATAATGCTTGGAACCACAGGTCAAAACGATACTGTCAGAATGGACAGATATTCTTGCGACAACTGAGAACGGTACTGCTCTGCAAAGCAAATAGTATCAAATGTGTGCGTGTATGCGTGCGTAGACATCTATATATACAGGATGTCTTACCCGATTTAGCTCCATTTGATTCTTTTGTTTACGGGTTCATTGAGTTTATGGTGTACACTAATAGAATTAGAGATGCACTACAACTTCGAAATCTTTTTGCTGAAGCTTTTCAAAACATTACACCTCAAATGCTGGAAAGTGTGTTCCGGGAAGCATTTCATCGCTTTGAGCGTCATCATAATGAGAACAAATTCTTTACAGCATATACTTTGGAATAAATATGTTATTCAAATTTAAACCGGATTTTCATAATTCCAATTATTTCTCAAAATAGTCACTTTTGACACTGTGCGCGTGTGTGTGTATACCAGGGCGCGCTGAAAAGTTCCTGGATTTCAGTAAAAGAGAATACAGGAGGATCAGTTAATTATGATTTTCTGCAACGTATTCCCCTCTCAGATTCACACACTTATTGCAGCGGTCCTTCAATTTTAAGGGTACACGTGTTTGTGGAGTGCTCAGCCACTTGCACGTTAATTTCACGAGGAAGCTGTTCCGTTGATCGTATCAGCTGAGACCCTCGTCGTCGTAACCGACGGAGTGTTCCTTTTATATATATTCTTTTATGCTTTTCAGCCTTGAGGTTGCGGCCATGTTGGGGCATATATATATATATATATATATATATATATATATATTTGTGTGTGTGTGTGTGTGTGTGTGTGTATAAATTGTTACTGAGCCAAACGAGGGGAAGAGTAGAAGAAATCAAGTGTATAGAGAATATATCAGAATTAATTAGAATTTAATTGCGTTCAAAATGTAGGAATACACGTTACTGGATTCACATTAGATTTTCAAAAGTGTATAGTTTACAAAGCTGCGTCACGAACTATGTCTAATCTGGCTGTTGTTTTAATATACCTATATACAAGTATATATAAACACACGTGCGTGTATGTATGAGTGCGTGTATGTATGTAAGTCTATTAACGTGTTTCAACCTGTATTTCTCCATAGGTGAATATTTCTAAGTACACAATTCTCTCGACTGTTATGCAAGTGTATGATTCTATGAAAAGTATATATATTTAGATGTGTATTTGTTACACGTTTGTGTTTCTCTTCAACACTATTTCTGCATATGAACGCATATTTTTTGATTTATATACACTTACCTGTTTACTTGCTTATATGCTTGCTTTCATACACCAAGTATATCCTCTCCTATAATCTGTAATTTCCTCATGGATTGCCTAACGTCCTATTTGTAATTTAACTCGCCCAAAACTTTCGCCAACGGATAAGTGACACTCTATTTCACCACATTGCCACATTTATTATCAACTCATTATTAATGATTAATTATTAAATTTTGATTAATTTACAATTAATGGCCGATAGTTATTGGATAATGACTTATTTATCTTATTTACTCAGTTTTTATGCATAGGTAAATATCTAACCAAATATGTACTATTATATTTATACATTTTATTCCGATGTTTTTGTATGCATGTATCTCTGCGTGAATATTATACATATATGTATATATAAGGCGATGAGCTGGCTGAATCATTAGCACGGAAGGCAAAAGGTTTAGCAGCATTTCGTCCGTCTTTACGTTCTGAGTTCAAATTCCGCCAAGGTCGACTTTGCCTTTCATCCTTTCTAGGTTGATAAAATAAATACCAGGTGAGCACTGAGGGTTCATATAATCGACAAAGCCCCACCACCACCTCGAAATTGCTGTCTTTGTGACAAGATTTAAAATTATTAGCCTTATGTCGATAATTTGAAACCCCCTTTTTCATGAGCCCACTCCATAATGTCTCCCTAAGGCATCCTTAATTCAGCAATCAAGTCTTTTATGTCAAGTGAGATCCCGTCATAATATCCAGTTGATACGATCAACGGTACAGCCTGCTCGTAAAATTAATGTGCAAGTGACTGAACACTCCACAGACACATCTACTCTTAACGTAGTTCTCAGGGAAATTCAGCGTTACACAGAATAGGACAGTTGAATTACAGGTACAATTCATTTTTGCCAGCGAGAAATCAACGAGAAATAAAGTGTCTTGCTCAAGGATACAACACGCCACCAGGAATCGAACTCATGACCATACGATCACGATCCGAATTCCCTTATCACTAAGCCACGCGTCTTCACTTTCAAGAAACACTGCTTTAGAAGACTAGTCTTGTTTCGTTTATTATAGCGCTCTCAAAGAGTGCTAGAATTGGGGAAATTTTACGGCTCATATCTGATAAGGTAATGCTATAATAAGGAGATGTAGGTGTTAGCCGAAGGTGTGGCCTACAAGTTGGTTAGTCACTAGTAAGTGAAGTGTCAAGAAGAGTGGGTGGTTTGAACAATAAATTAAAGTAGTGGATTTGGTTCATTGGTATCTTTGTACCGAAAAATTTAATTGCTTAATAATTGCATAAAAATACTTGATTTAATTGTCTATATTCGTTCGATAATCATTGATCTATGAAACTTATCCGTTTTAATGGAATAAAAAAAAAAATTCATATATTTATTTGCGACTTAATAACTCAATAATTATTCACTACTCCAATAAGAATTTATTTAATTCATTAACGTAGGCGCAAGCGTGGCTGTAGAGTGAGAAGCTTGCTTCCTAACCACATGGTTCCGGATTCAGTCTCTCCTCATGGCATTTTTGCCAAATGTCTTCTACTATGGCCTGGAGCCGATCAAAACCCTATTAGCGCATTTGGTAGTCGGAAGCTGAAAGAACCGCGTT
Organism: Octopus bimaculoides; assembly: GCF_046866305.1. Lineage (NCBI taxonomy): Eukaryota > Metazoa > Mollusca > Cephalopoda > Octopoda > Octopodidae > Octopus > Octopus bimaculoides. Next base: position 58,972,292 of record NC_142937.1, on the reverse strand, counting down.
GTATATAAGACTTGGTATAAATAATGGTCATGACATATGTTTCCTTTATTGGAGTAAATTTGGCTTGCAGCTGTATTCCAATAGTCATTATAGGTTCGTTACTGATAGGTTTCTTAATTAGTCTATTGATCAGTTGAGAAAAATTGAACCGCCTAAGAAATGACTACTGGAAACAGTTGTAAGCCAAATTTACTCCAATAAAGGAAAAATATGTAATGGTCTTTATTTATACTTTTTGTGTGTAGCACTCTGTGTAAAAAAAATCAGTTTGGTTGGAGCACAACCAGATTTACGATATAGAATGGTGATGAACTCTGGGATAAGAATCCTTGGAGTTCCTTACTAATATAAACAATATTGTTAGCGTGGTGTGCCAACAGTGAGCTTGTACAGTACTTTGCAAAGCTTGATAATCCCTCACCAATAACTCTGTTACACACACACATATATATATTAGTGTATAAAGATATATACACAAAGAGAAGACTCTTGGCAAGACTTCTTACATGCTAGAAAGGGCAGTTAAACCCAAACCACGAAAAAATAATTCTAAAGGCACACCGATAAAGCACTAGAATGAAAAGAATTATTATTTTTAGTTAATCCCATACTCGAGTTTCCCTATCAATGAGCAAATAAATTAATTTGTCATCCGTAGTTCATCAGTGAGGTCACTAAAACAATGTATAATTATGTAGCTTAATACGTACCGAAATAACTCGTGCGAGCTGCGTCCTTATAACATTGTGGATTCAAATCTAGTGCGCAGGCGCATTCACATAGTCAGCAGCAAATAATTAATTTTAAAACCACGTACTATAAGCCTCAGAATTAGGAAGTTTTACTGTGTAAATCATAAAGGTAAAAAATTAGAATAATTCATTACCAATGGTTCGCATGCGTAATACAAGTCATAAGACAACATATTTTCATATATACGAGTGTATAAAGATATATACACACATATGATCTGTGGTTTGCGCCTGACGAATATGTTTGAGATATCTTCTCAACATATGAATCTATTAGTAACACATAAAAACGCATATTGTGTTTATTAAATATTTCTCTCACCAGGGGGAGTACTTTTGTTTATCTTACCATCACGGAACAGCACATTACATATATTGGTGTGTGTATCTTTGTGTCAGTGTTTAACCCCGACCCCACTCCACCACTTGACAACCGGTTTTGGTGTGTTTATGTCCCCGCAACTGACAAAAGAGACCGATAGAATAAGTACCAGACTTTAAAAATAGTACTGAAATCGATTAATTCGCCTAAAATTTCTTCATGGCGATGTCCCGGCATGGCTGCAGTTTGATGACTGAAACAAGTAAAAGATAAAAGGTAACTTATAAACCTTTAGGATTATTCCTGATTCCGTGGTTTGATAATCATTTGTTGCATTTTAATGGTTTCTAATTTGGGGGCAAGAGCAGCAATTTTAAGGGGAGAAATTAGTAGATACCCTCAATAACAGTGCTTGGCAAGTACTTAATTTTATCGGAGCCGAAAACAATGAAAGTCACAGTCGACCTCGACGGGATTTGGAACCGGAACGGAGAGAGTCTGAACAATTACTACAATGTATTTTTCCGATGCTGTATCAATTCTGAAAGCTTGCAGTTTTCATATTCATAATATAGTAATAGTTAATTACCGTTATTTGCTTAAAACACAAATTTATCTATTTATTTACGCATTAAATACGGCCTGTGTGTTGTGTTCTTGAGCATCACACTTTATTTCACGTTGCTCCAGTACACACGGCTGCAGAAGTGAGTTGCGACGTCCCTGGTGCCAAATTGTATCGGTCTTTGCTTTTCTCTTGGATAACATCGGTGGCGTGGAGAGGGGAGGCTGGTATTCATAGGCGACTTGTTAGTCTTCCACAAGCAACCTTGCCCGGACTTATATCTCAGAGGGTAACTTTCTAGGTGCAATCCCATGATCATTCATGACTGAAGGTAGTTTTTACCCTTCACTCTTTTACTCCATTTATGCATTAACAGTATTATTAAAATATCTGGTTAATTTATATCATTTATATCATAGATTGTTTTTGATGGCTTTTAGTCAATAATTTTGACTTAAGAAAATCATCTCGAATTTAATTCTATAAAATAAATTATCTATTCATCAACTTTATAACCTAAATCTAAACAGTACCACTAAATAACAGCAACAAAATTCCACCGAGGTCGACTTTACTTTTCATACTTCGGAGTTCATAAAGTAAGTACCAGTTGAGTACTGGGGTCGAAGTAATTGAATAAGCCACTCCCCTAAACTAACTGACCTTGGGCCAAAATTTGAATCAAGAAAAGGCAGTGAGTTGCCTGAATCGTTAGCACGCTGGGCAAAATGTTTAACGGCATTTTGTCCGTCTTTATGCTCTGATTTCAAATTCTGCTGAGGGCGACTTTCATTCTTTCAGGCTCGATAAAGTAAGTACCAGTTGACCTCTGGTATCGATCTAATCGATTTAATCTCTCCCCAAAAACTGCTGGCCTTGTGCCAAAATTTGAGACTAATATTTACTCAGAAATGAGCTTGTTCGTTTACGCACTCAACTTATATACATTTAACATTCAATCTTCTTCCTTACTAACGCCCTTATTTATTTGTCTATTGTATGCCCGTAACGTTAAATTTTTACTATTAAGTAAAGTATGTTTCCCTGAATACAATTTTCTCCTCTTTCCTGAACACATTGCGTTACTTTACAAGATCAGTCATTTTATCCATTTCATCAGAGAATCGTTTTCTTTCTCTCCACATAGGTGCCAACAAACCAGTCCACCACTTATATCTATCATTTCAACTAGCTCTTTCTCCCTTCTGCACGTCAAAGTATAGAGACCAGTCAAATATTAGATCCTCCCGACAACATTCGACTACGCCTTAACA